>NC_088240.1:12144098-12396598 GCF_036934945.1 Oncorhynchus masou masou | reverse complement strand
CTGTTTCTGTCTCTCTTTCGGTCTCTCTTTCTGTCTCTGACGGTCCATCGGTCCGTCCGTCTGTCTGTCCGTATGTCTGTCTGTCTGTCTCTCTGTCTGTCTCTGTCTCTGTCGGTCTCTGTTTCTGTCTGTCTGTCTGTCTGTCTGTCTCTGTTTCTGTCTCTCTTTCTGTCTCTGTTTCTGTCTCTCTTTCTGTCTCTGTCTGTCTGTCTGTCTGTCTGTCTGTCTGTCTGTCTGTCTGTCTGTCTGTCTGTGTCATCTGTCTCTGTCTGTCTCTTTTTCTGTCTCTGTCTGTCTCTGGCTGTCTGTCTGGCTGTCTGTCTCTGGCTGTGTGTCTCTGGCTGTCTGGCTGTCTGGCTGTCTGTCTCTGTCTGTCTCTGTCTGTCTCTGGCTGTCTCTGTCTGTCTCTGGCTGTCTGTGTCTGGCTGTCTGTCTCTGGCTGTCTGTCTCTGGCTGTCTGGCTGTCTGTCTCTGGCTGTCTGTCTCTGGCTGTTTGTCTGTCTCATGACTCTGGCTGTTTGTCTGGCTCCTGTCTCTCTCTCTCTCGCTCATATCTCTCTCTTTCTCTCTCTCTCTCTCGCTCATGTCTCTCTCTCATGTCTCTCTCTCTCGCTCATGTCTCACTCTCTCTTGCTCATGTCTCTCTCTCATCTCTCTCTCTCATGCCTCTCTCTCTCTCTCTCATGTCTCTCTCTCATGTCTCTCTCTCTCTCTCATGTCTCTCTCTCATGTCTCTCTCTCATGTCTCTCTCTCTCGCTCATGTCTCTCTCTCATGTCTCTCTCTCTCGCTCATGTCTCTCTCTCATGTCTCTCTCTCGCTCATGTCTCTCTCTTGCTCATGTCTCTCTCTCATGTCTCTCTCTCGCTCATGTCTCTCTCTCTCTCTCTCTCTCTCTCTCGCTCATGTCTCTCTCTCTCTCTCTCTCTCTCATGTCTCTCTCTCATGTCTCTCTCTCTCTCTCGCTCATGTCTCTCTCTCATGTCTCTCTCTCTCTCTCGCTCATGTCTCTCTCTCATGTCTCACTGTCTCTCGCTCATGTCTCACTCTCTCATGTCTCTCTCTCTCTCTCTCGCTCATGTCTCACTCTCATGTCTCTCTCTCTTGCTCATGTCTTTCTCTCTCTCATGTCTGTCGTCTCTCTCTCTCTCTCTGTGTCTCTCTCTCTTTCTGTCTCTGTCTGTCTGTCTGTCTGTCTGTCTGTGTCATCTGTCTCTGTCTGTCTCTGGCTGTCTGGCTGTCTGTCTCTGGCTGTCTGGCTGTCTGTCTCTGGCTGTGTGTCTCTGGCTGTCTGGCTGTCTGTCTCTCTCTGTCTCTGTCTGTCTGTCTGTCTGTCTCTGGCTGTCTTGCTGTGTGTCTCTGGCTGTGTGTCTCTGGCTGTCTGTCTCTGGCTGTCTCTGGCTGTGTGTCTCTGGCTGTCTGTCTCTGTCTGTCTCTGTCTGTCTCTGGCTGTCTGTCTCTGGCTGTCTGTTTCTGGCTGTCTCTGGCTGTCTGTCTCTGGCTGTCTGTCTCTGGCTGTTTGTCTGGCTCATGTCTCTGGCTGTTTGTCTGGCTCATGTCTCTCTCTCTCTCGCTTATGTCTCTCTCTCTCTCGCTCATGTCTCTCATGTCTCTCTCTCTTGCTCATGTCTCACTCTCTCTCACTCATGTCTCTCTCTCTCTCATGTCTCTCTCTCTCTCATATCTCTCTCTCTTATGTCTCTCTCTCATGTCTCTCTCTCATGTCTCTCTCTCATGTCTCTCTCTCTCGCTCATGTCTCTCTCTCATGTCTCTCTCTCGCTCATGTCTCTCTCTTGCTCATGTCTCTCTCTCATGTCTCTCTCTCGCTCATGTCTCTCTCTCTCTCTCTCTCTCGCTCATGTCTCTCTCTCATGTCTCTCTCTCTCTCTCGCTCATGTCTCTCTCTCATGTCTCTCTCTCTCTCTCGCTCATGTCTCTCTCTCATGTCTCACTGTCTCTCGCTCATGTCTCACTCTCTCATGTCTCTCTCTCTCTCTCTCGCTCATGTCTCACTCTCATGTCTCTCTCTCTTGCTCATGTCTTTCTCTCTCTCATGTCTGTCGTCTCTCTCTCTCTCTGTGTGTCTCTCTCTCTTTCTGTCTCTGTCTGTCTGTCTGTCTGTCTGTCTGTGTCATCTGTCTCTGTCTGTCTCTGGCTGTCTGGCTGTCTGTCTCTGGCTGTCTGGCTGTCTGTCTCTGGCTGTGTGTCTCTGGCTGTCTGGCTGTCTGTCTCTCTCTGTTTCTGTCTGTCTGTCTGTCTCTGGCTGTCTTGCTGTGTGTCTCTGGCTGTGTGTCTCTGGCTGTCTGTCTCTGGCTGTCTCTGGCTGTCTGTCTCTGTCTGTCTCTGTCTGTCTCTGGCTGTCTGTCTCTGGCTGTCTGTCTCTGGCTGTTTGTCTGGCTCATGTCTCTGGCTGTTTGTCTGGCTCATGTCTCTCTCTCTCTCGCTTATGTCTCTCTCTCTCTCGCTCATGTCTCTCATGTCTCTCTCTCTTGCTCATGTCTCACTCTCTCTCACTCATGTCTCTCTCTCTCTCATGTCTCTCTCTCTCTCTCTCATATCTCTCTCTCTTATGTCTCTCTCTCATGTCTCTCTCTCATGTCTCTCTCTCTCGCTCATGTCTCTCTCTCATGTCTCTCTCTCTCGCTCATGTCTCTCTCTCATGTCTCTCTCTCTCGCTCATGTCTCTCTCTCATGTCTCTCTCTCGCTCATGTCTCTCTCTCATGTCTCTCTCTCTGGCTCATGTCTCTCTCTCATGTCTCTCTCTCTCGCTCATGTCTCTCTCTCATGTCTCTCTCTCTCGCTCATGTTTCTCGCTCATGTCTCGCTGTCTCTCGCTCATGTCTCACTCTCTCATGTCTCTCTCTCTCTCGCTCATTTCTCACTCTCATGTCTCTCTCTCTTGCTCATGTCTTTCTCTCTCTCATGTCTGTCGTCTCTCTCTCTCTCTCTCTCTGTGTCTCTCTCTCTCTCTGTCTCTCTCTCTCTCTCTCTGTCTCTCTCTCGCTCTCTCGCTCTCTCTCTCTTTCTGTCTCTGTCTGTCTGTCTGTCTGTGTCATCTGTCTCTGTCTGTCTCTGGCTGTCTGGCTGTCTGTCTCTCTCTGTCTCTGTCTGTCTGTCGGTCTCTGGCTGTCTTGCTGTGTGTCTCTGGCTGTGTGTCTCTGGCTGTCTGTCTCTGTCTGTCTCTGGCTGTCTGGCTGTCTGTCTCCGGCTCTCTGGCTGTCTGTCTCTGGCTGTCTGTCTCGGGCTGTCTGTCTCTGGCTGTCTCTAGCTGTCTGTCTCTGGCTGTCTGGCTGTCTGTCTCTGTCTGTCTCTGTCTGTCTCTGGCTGTCTGTTTCTGGCTGTCTCTGGCTGTCTGTGTCTGGCTGTCTGTCTCTGGCTGTCTGGCTGTCTGTCTCTGGCTGTCTGTCTCTGGCTGTTTGTCTGGCTCATGTCTCTGGCTGTTTGTCTGGCTCATGTCTCTCTCTCTCGCTCATGTCTCTCTCTTTCTCTCTCTCTCTCTCTCTCGCTCATGTCTCTCGCTCATGTCTCACTCTCTCTCGCTCATGTCTCTCTCTCATGTCTCTCTTTCTCATGTCTCTCTCTCTCTCTCATGTCTCTCTCTCATGTCTCTCTCTCTCTCTCATGTCTCTCTCTCATGTCTCTCTCTCTCGCTCATGTCTCTCTCTCATGTCTCTCTCTCGCTCATGTCTCTCTCTCATGTCTCTCTCTCTCTCTCTCGCTCATGTCTCTCTCTCATGTCTCTCTCTCATGTCTCTCTCTCGCTCATGTCTCTCTCTCATGTCTCTCTCTCTCGCTCATGTCTCTCGCTCATGTCTCACTGTCTCTCGCTCATGTCTCACTGTCTCTCGCTCATGTCTCTCTCTCTCTCTCGCTCATGTCTCACTCTCTCTCGCTCATGTCTCTCTCTCTCTTGCTCATGTCTCTCTCTCTTGCTCATGTCTCTCTCTCTTGCTCATGTCTTTCTCTCTCTCATGTCTGTCGTCTCTCTCTCTCTCTCTCTCTCTGTCTCTCTCTCTCTCTCTCTCTGTCTCTCTCGCTCTCTCGCTCTCTCGCTCTCTCGCTCTCTCGCTCTCTCGCTCTCTCTCTCTGTGTCTCTGTGTCTGTCTCTGTCTGTCTCTCATATATATCTGTCGTCTCTGTCTCTCAGAGTTCCAGAAGTGGTGAAGTTCCATGACACGCCGACACTCAACGTTGGGGCAGGTTACCGGGACGACATACCGGAAGACAGGACTGAGGGGAGCATCGTGCTGCATGACCAATACGAGACGAAAGGGGAGATGGATCACGATGACCAAAGTGTTAGAACAGATTGCAGTGATGGCCGTAAGGAAAAGTCTGATGACAACCGCAACAACTATGGAGATCAGCGCGATCGCTATGGTGGCAGCCGCGATCGCCTCCACGACCAGCGCGATCGCTATGGTGGCAGCCGCGATCGCCTCGACGATCAGCGTGTTCGATATGGTGGCAGTCGTGATCGCCTTGACGACCCACCTGTTCGCTTTAGTGGCAGCCGCGATCGCCTTGACGACCCACCCAGTCGCTATGGTGGCAGCCGTGATCGTCTTGACGACCCACCTGTTGTTCGCCATGGTGGCAGCCGTGACCGCCTTGACGACCCACCTGTTGTTCGCCATGGTGGCAGCCGTGATCGCCTTGACGACCCACCTGTTGTTCGCCATGGTGGCAGCCGTGACCGCCTTGATGACCCGCCTGTTCGCCATGGTGGCAGCCGTGATCGTCTTGACGACCCACCTGTTGTTCGCCATGGTGGCAGCCGTGATCGCCTTGACGACCCACCTGTTGTTCGCCATGGTGGCAGCCGTGATCGCCTTGACGACCCACCTGTTGTTCGCCATGGTGGCAGCCGTGACCGCCTTAATGACCAGCATGATCGGTACAATGACCAGTACGACGAATCATAAGATGACCAACATGTCCTATTTCCAGGTTGTCCAAGGGAATTACAGCCATCCTCCTCAATGCTAATCTGCTGGTGCAGGGAGCCTACTTCAGTAGTATCCCATACTGGTACAGGGAGCCTACTTCAGTAGTATCCCATACTGGTACAGGGAGCCTACTTCAGTAGTATCCCATGCTGGTACAGGGAGCCTACTTCAGTAGTATCCCATGCTGGTGCACTACCCTATAATTTCCCCTTTGATTCTAATGCCTCACAAACAATCATTAATGTTACTCGATTTCCAGGCTGTTGTTCACTGCCCAAGGTGCTCAGTGATTTGGACATTTACTCAATCAAAATAATATCAGATCTTGGTGCACTTGATAACCGGAATTTGGAAAATACAAAAATTATTTTATTTTATAAACAAACTAGGCCTAGACTTGTTCTTGGTATTTGATGAGCATCCCCATTAACTGTTGCAAAAGCAGCAGCTACTCTTTCTGGAGTCCACAAGAACAGCTCAATAGACAAGAACAGCTCAAGGACATAAGTTAATTTGACAAGAACAGCTCAATAGACAAGAACAGCTCAAGGACATAAGTTAATTTGACAAGAACAGCTCAATAGACAAGAACAGCTCAAGGACATAAGTTAATTTGACAAGAACAGCTCAATTGACAAGAACAGCTCAAGGACAGAAGATAATATGATGAGACCAAATTTCTAACTGAAACATGGCCCATGGGTCACTTCTCCACGGCCCTGTAAAGGCCTGAAAGGACTGGATCAAGATCTGTGTCTAGGTGGTGAAGGCCTCTCTTCAACAGCTACTGTGTCTTAGTCTCCTACATGAGGCTAACAGAAAACTATTACCATCCTTTTCAGAAGAACTCCTTTCAGGGAGGCTGATGAATTACCTTGTGGTTGGTGTGAACCAACTGGACCTAAATCAAGTTTTACCATGAAAACAAGTGCCCTTGGGTTGTATGACCCCATGTTCAGTATGTGTGTAATTATGGAATTGTTTCGACCCTGTGTTGCATGTTTTAAATATTACTTTGTGGTGAAAGTAGGCTTCATCAAATCATGTTTTTATAACGCACTGATTTCCTGTTTTATTTGCTAATAATTACTCCAATCAATAAATGAAATGTATGGTGAATGGCAAGGAAGAACCTTTTGTAATTACGACATTTGTATTAATTTAAATGAATCATATATATATATATATTTTAAAAAACAAGATAATAAAGGGAAGAAGTGGAAGAAAAACTGAACTAAAATCTCAGGATTATTTTTGTTTCATTTCTTTATTCCACAGGATCACACCCGTTTTATTAATAAAATATATTTTCCCTCCTTTTAAAACCAGACTCTTCTACCTCATTCCATGGGTAAAATCCTCAGTTGGAGCAGGTTTCAGATTTTTGGGGGGGAGATTAGTTTAGATGTATTGTTTTGAATCCCAAATCTATTTAAATATGTGCTTGTAATAGTATTATGGGTAAAATGGTGGAAACCATATTTGTTTGAATGTAGTTTTCGGTCTGGAGTTGGGGTTCACCCTCTGTTAAAGTGGTACACTCCTCCTAGTGTCGGATTGACGCTTCGCCTCTCCCGGTGTTCTTCTCAACACTCAGCGGACAAAGAATGAGTCAAACAACAGGCAGGAGGAAAATGAGGATTCATTCTCTCTGATTGCGAAACTTTTTATTCAAAAAATGAACTGGCTGCTAGATCGATGGATTATTTTGTGCTTAACAGGTATATGTTCGTTTTTGTGTGTGTTTGTTTCCTCACTCAACATGTTGTTTTGTCATCGGTCTGAGAAAGCCGTGGACGCAACAGGTTGATCTCTCGCTCAGGGTTTATTCCAGTGTCTAACGGGTCTCTATACCTCTCTACCTCTCTGCCTTACCCAAAACCTCTATATTACGATTGGACTCTCTTTATTTAGATTTATATAAACAGACCTTTGTCTGGTCACTTGTTTTGGGGGGTTCGTCTGAATTGCTTTAATTTATTGGATGGAATATTAGCGATAATGATAGGCTTTAGCTACTCTTGTTTTTCGCTTTTATGTTGTGTCATAAATTACAGGAGGAATGTGTGGAATACGAAATATACTATAGTAAAATCAGAATCGATCATTTAAATAGGTGCTGTTATTCAGACAATGTCCATGGTATGCATGCATTCCAATGGGTCACATAGATATCTACTTGGCAGAGAATAATACCTTAATAACTTACTCTGAGGGTCGACTAGGAAAAATACTTTTTTAGATCAGTCTGATACAGAGAATATTTGAGGAGTGGTCTATGTTGTGTTAACCTAACTTTTCACCTTTCATTTGGTAAATTAATAGAAAATGCATCCATGATTTAATCTAGTATTTTTGAAGAGTTTTTTTTTCAGTAGAATTATACAAAACGAATCTGTGTCTAGTGTATAAACCCAACAGGAAATCAAGTCAGTGGTGGAATGCCTGGCAGGAAGATGGTGTCAGTTGTTTGTTGAAGGAGGAAAGGGTCTGATGTGGTCAGGAAGCATGGAGTGACTCAGAGATTTAATCAGGAAGAGCCCAGTAGACTTGAATGATAAACCTGAGTTTTGTGTAGTAGCCCACTCATCAAGAACCCCCTTTTTAATGGTGTATGTTAGGTAGTTGCAGGCCTTTTTTGGTATTTTGTTGTTGTGAATATGAATTAGAGAAGAGTGTTATGTTGCTGTGAGATGAATCAGGACCATAGGTACAAATGTAGGCCTATGTCATAATTTGTTGTCACACTTGTGGGTGTTTTTAGAAGTTTACAAATGTGTTTTGGAGTGCCTGGTTTCATGCATGAACACGTTTTGTGTTCTCCAACGGAGAGATGCTGAGACAGGCATACACCTTTTTAGCAAAGGTTCCACAAAACAGTGACAATGTTTTTCTTGGTTGTACGTGAATCCTGTGGTTACCAAGGTGTCTCACCCTGTCCGTTTTCTCTGTCCCGATCTCCCCTCACTACACTGTAAGGACCTCGTCTAACGGTTTGGTTCAAATCTCTAACAGCTAATTGGCTGTTCACACCCGACTGGACCAGACAATATTATTTCATTGGTTGGAGTCCTCCCATCCCCCTCCTCCATTCTACTGTCCACACAGGATTCTCCAGGATGGAGAGGGGGGGGTACTAAAGCCAAACAATGGGCCAATGGGCCATGAACAAAAGGACAAAGGGAGGGCCACAGCTACCCGGACGGGATTTAGGAGCACGGTTCTTCTCCCTGCGGTCTCTTTCTCCTCACACGTTCTTATTCTCCATCCCTCTCACATTCAAAATGAAAACAAACACAAACAGAACTGTCACTTTTTTCTCTCACCATTTCAATTCAATTTGCTTTATTGGCATGATGTAACAATGTAGTTATTGCCAAAGCTTACTTTGGAAATGTGCAATATTAAAATAATAATAATTAGTATTGTCAATGGGACAACAGTAACAAGAATAATCAAGGGTCAAAATAACCATACATTGAACAATGACAATAAGCATAGAGGACATGTGCAGGTTGATTGGTCTGTCAGACACTGTCCCTCATCTTATGGCAGGCAGCAATGTAGTGCGCTGCCAACCCACAGCTCTTTGCGTCCTCCCCCAACAAGACAGGTAGCCTATCCTCATCAGAGAGGTCTTTGAAACCTTGAATAAGGGTTTCAAATTTGAGGAAATAACACTCTAATTGTTTTGTCAAGAAATGCAACTCTGTCTCTCGGGTTCTGCTGTGGTGCAGTGGTTGCACAGCCTTTCCTCTACAGGGAGCCAGGTTCTGCTGTTGTGCAGTGGTTGCACTGCCTTTCCTCTACAGGGAGCCAGGTTTTCCTGTGTCTACCCTTCTCCATGGCAAGGCTGTGTTCACTGAGCCTGTACTTTGTCAAGGTTTTTTGAGGGTTTTGATCAGTAACCCTTGATCAAATACTTTGCCACCATGTACCATCGATTTAGGGCCGGATAGCACTGCATTTTGCTTTGTGCTTGTGTTTCCCAATAAGTAATGTAATTTTGTTTTTGACTGTGTTGTCATTTTGTTTATTATGATTGATTGGATGTTCTGGTCCTGAGGCTTCAGTGTATCAGTAGAACAGGTTTGTGAACAGCTGGATGAGAGGACTTTTTTTCTTTGCTCAGCTCTTTGCATTGCAGGGCTTGGTAATGATATGAGAGGGGGTCACTGTATTTCCCCTGTCTCTCTTTCTCTCTCTGTCTCTGTCCTCTTTCTCTCTCTCTGTCTCTGTCCTCTTTCTCTCTGTCTCTCTGTCTCTGTCCTTTGTCTCTCTCTCATTTGTTTTGTGCTCTCCAGAGGTAACACATCTTCTTCAGACTCTGGAGGAGGAGTGGGTGAACCGTTGGCGCAGGGTCAGATATTTATCTGCCATTAGTCATAACTTCTAAATGGAACTCTCAAACATTTGAAGGCCATCACCGTGAGTCACCCTGGCTCCTCTTTAGTACATAGTGTAAAACAGCTTCCCTTCTTGTCTCATTCCCTTCATATGAACTAAACTGCTCCTAAGGAGAGAGCCACAGTGTAGAACCCTTTGTTGTGATTTCCTCTTTTCAAGGAAACGTTTGGAGTCTGTTCCTGCTGCATGCCCCACCCTGAACTAACGGGACTGGGAAATGTTTGGAATCAGTTCCTGCTGCCTACCCCACCCAGACCTAATGGGACAGTCTGGAGTTGTTGACTGATCTGTCTCTGGCCCCCTCACTGTTCTTCTTTATTACGATAACCCCCTACCTCCCTACTGCAATCCTGCCCCCCACGAACCGCGGAATGTAGTCTCTGTGACCGCCCGCGTACAGGAGAGAGGAGCCCCCATACCATCTCTCTCTCACCCCAGTTGGAGACTGAGTTGCAGTCATCATGACACATACGCACGCATGCACGCACACACACACACACACACACACACACACACACACACACACACACACACACACACACACACACACACACACACACACACACACACACACACACACACACACACACACACACACACACACACACACACACACACACACACACACACACACACACACACACCTCCATCTCACTATCTTATATTCTCTCTGTTCTCAGCCTTTTATCTGAACCACTGAACATCAGGAGCATTCCACCTCTGCCGTCTGTCTCTGATGGGCTCTGTGCTCTCTGTGGGGTAGAAAACAAACAAACCCCCTCGTGAGTTTAGTGGTCTGGAATCCCCCTTAAACTTTTGGATGTGCAAGGGGTATGTAAGGGAGAGTTGGACTGAATACGTATGGGTAGAGGCTATATAATAATAAGACCAACAATAATACCAACAATAATAATGATGATAATAATTATACATGGGACTTATATAGTACTTTTTAAAGAGCCAAAGATGCTTGGTTAAAGTGATGATGGACGGGGCTATTTCAAAGCTGGTGTTGGAGAGCATTCAACCCTGAAGTCTAATCTCTCCTTGCTATTTGCATGTTTCACTGGCTATTTCAAATATATTGTATGTTAAAAGACCTTGTATGCAGACTGCTGTTAGTAAGCATTTCACTGTCAGTCCACACCTGTTGTTTACGAAGCATCTGACGAATAGAATTCGGTTTTGATTTGGTACGTAGAATGGGACACATCACCGTGACTTCTTACTCCTCCATCCATGGGTATGTGGAGTGGTCTCTGCCCTCTTATCCTGAACCACCCCATGTGTTTTTAACCTTCCCGTGAAAATACAATCTGGAATTGTTTTGATTATTGGAATTAATAACTTCTCCCCCTCTCTTTTCTCTCTCATTTTCTTCCATTGTGTGTGTCCGTGTTCATGGTGTGTGTGTGTGTGTCCGTGTTCGTTGTGTGTGTGTGTGTGTGTCCCTGTCCGTTTCGTTGTGTGTGTGTGTCCGTGTTTGTTGTGTGTGTGTGTGTCCGTTTTTGTTGTGTGTGTGTGTCCGTGTTCGTTGTGTGTGTGTGTGTGTCCGTTTTTGTTGTGTGTGTGTGCCCGTGTTCGTTGTGTGTGTGTGTGTGTCCGTGTTCGTTGTGCGTGTGTCCGTGTGCGTTGTGGGTGTCAGTCTGTGTGTGTGCTGGGGTGCAGGTGACCGTTCGGGAGGAGAGGCGTTTCGCCATGCTCTTCCAGTCCGTGGTACTCCAGTGCCAATACCACACACCCTCCACACAGACCCCTGTGGTGCAGTGGTGGTACAAGTCCTACTGCCGTGACCGCACACAAGACTCCTTCACCTTCCCCGAGAGCCTGGGGGTCCAGGGGTCCGAGCTGGGCGCCGCGGCCCAACTGGAGTGCTCGGACAGCAGCCGCACCGTCCGCATCGTAGCCTCCGGCCAGGGTGCCTCCATGACACTGGCTGAGCACTACAAGGGCCGAGACATCGCCATCGTCAACAGTACTGTGAATATTTCTAATGAGTTGATTTGTATTGTGTTCATTTAAATTGTGTGTGGAGGCGTTTATAGTTTAATGAGCTGTTGTGTGTATGACTAGAAGGCAGTGCTTGAGAATATGTTGTGACACACACACACACACACACACACACACACACGCTTAAATGCTGTTTTATTTATTTATTTTTATTTCACCTTTATTTACCCAGGTAGGTTAGTTGAGAACAAGTTCTCATTTACAACTGCGACCTGGCCAAGATAAAGCATAGCAATTCAACACATACAACAACACAGAGTTACACATGGAGTAAACAAAACATAGTCAATAATACAGTAGAACAGAAGAAAACAGAACGTCTATATACAGTGAGTGCCAATGGGGTAAGTTAAGGGAGTTAAGGCAATAAATAGGCCATGGTGGCAAAGTAATTACAATATAGCAATTAAACACTGGAATGGTAGATGTGTAGAAGATGAATGTGCAAGTAGAGATACTGGAGTGCAAAGGAGCAAGATAAATAAATAAATATTGTATGGGGATGAGGTAGGTAGATAGATGGGCTGTTTACAGATGGGCTATGTGCAGGTGCCGTGATCTATGAGCTGCTCTGACAGCTGGTGCTTAAAGCTAGTGAGGGAGATATGAGTCTCCGGCTTCAGAGATTTTTGCAGTTTGCTCCAGTCAGTTTGTTGAGTAGAGTGTTGGAGGCTATTTTATAGATGACATCATCGAAGTCGAGGATCGGTAGGATGGTCAGTTTTACGAGGGTATGTTTGGCAGCATGAGTGAAGGATGCTTTGTATAGGAAGCCAATTCTAGATTTAATTTTGGATTGGAGATGCTTAATGTGAGTCTGGAAGGAGAGTTTACAGTCTAACCAGACACCTAGGTATTTGTAGTTGTCCATGTATTCTAAGTCAGAGCCGTCCAGAGTAGTGATGCTGGACAGGCGAGCAGGTGCAGGCAGTGATTGGTTGAATAGCATGCATTTAGTTTCCCCTGCGTTTAAGAGCAGTTGGAGGCCACGGAAGGAGAGTTGTATGGCATTGAAGCTCGTCTGGAGGTTAGTTAACACAGTGTCCATAGAGGGGCCAGAAGTATACAGAATGGTGTTGTCTGCGTAGAGGTGTACCAGAGAATCACCAGCAGCAAGAGCAACATCATTGATGTATACAGAGAAGAGAGTCTGTCCGAGGATTGAACCCTGTGGCACCCCCATAGAGACAGCCAGAGGTCCAGACAACAGGCCCTCCAATTTGACACACTGAACTCTATCACAGAAGTAGTTGGTAGACCAGGCGAGGCAATCATTTGAGAAACCAAGCCTGTCGAGTCTGCCAAAAAGAATGCAGTGATTGACAGAGTCGAAAGCCTTGGCCAGGTCGATGAATACGGCTGCACAGTAAGGTCTCTTATCGATGGCGGTTAAGATGTCGTTTAGGACCTTGAGCGTGGCTGAGGTGCACCCATGACCAGCTCTGAAACCAGATTGCATAGCGGAGAAGGTACGGTGGGATTCGAAATGGTCGGTAATCTGTTTGTTAACTTGGCTTTCGAAGACCTTAGAAAGACAGGGTAGGATAGATATATGTCTGTAGCAGTTTGGGTCTAGAGTGTCACCCCCATTGAAGAGGGGGATGACCGCGGCAGCCTTCCAATCTTTGGGAATCTCAGACAATACGAAAGAGAGGTCACAGGATGTTTTTGTGCTGGTCAAGGCAGACAGGTCTGGAGTGAACCAAGGACTATATCTATTCCTAGTTCTAAATGTTTTGAGAGTGGCATGCTTATTTAAGATGGTGAGGAAGGCACTTTTAAAGAATAGCCAGGCATCATCTACTGACGGGATGAGGTCAATGTCATTCCAGGATACCCCGGCCAGGTCGATTAGAAAGGCCTGCTCACAGAAGTGTTTTAAGGAGCGTTTGACAGTGGAGCTAGGCACTGCAGGACCTGGATTAACCTCTACATCACCAGAAGAACAGAGGAGAAGTAGGATAAGTAGGATAAGGGTACGGCTAAATGCTATACGAACTGGCCGCCGAGCACGTTCAGAACAGAGAGTAAAAGGAGCAGGTTTCTGTGCACGATAGCATAGATTTAAGGTTACAATATGTCAGTGCTTTAGTGTTATAAGCAGTGGTCCGTCATGGTCTGTGTCACTTGTCCCAGCCTCTATACTGTGTGATCCGTCTCCCAACATACATTGTGAACGCTTGTGCTTGGCTTTTCCTGTTCCTCAAATAGTATTTCTCTGTCTGTCCTACACAATACACCAGGCTCCACAACACACACACACACACACACACACACACACACACACACACACACACACACACACACACACACACACACACACACACACACACACACACACACATTAAAGGTATATTTCACCCAAATTACCCGTTGGTTTCCTTACCCTGTGAGCAGTAGATGGGCAAAGTATGACAGAAATCCATGCTTTAGTTTAGTTTTCCTGGCACTTTCCAAATGCTAACATTTTAGCATTTTTGGTACAAATCCCATCCAAGTCATGGAACCCATTTTTCAAATCTATAAGTTACTTTGTTGAGATTCACAATACATTTGAGATTTTTGGGGGTGATTTGAGCATGATGTGCAACAAAATATGCTAATATCGGTGCCATGACTCCAATGAGGTTTGTGCCACAAATCCTAAAATATTAGCATTTGGAAACAGTGCCAGGGAAACTAAACCGAAGCATGGATTGCTGTCATACCTTGTCCATAGACAGCTTACAAGGTAAGGAAACCAATGTGTAATTTGGGTGAAATGTCCCATTAACGACAATGCCCCCTGTTCACAATGGAGTGGTCTCTGCCCTCTCTTATCCTGAACCACCCCATTGAGCTCCTTATCAAAAGGAAACACACACATTCTTTGTTCTGCCTTTCAAAGAGAACACCAACCTTTTTGTGTCCCTTTTAGCTAAACACCCTCCTGTTTCATAAATCATAATATAAATCTGTAGGATGTATGAATGTGTCAAATGTCAATGTATCTTTGAGGATTGTTCAGTACATTGTTTGACTAAGGGTATATAATCCTATGACAGTATATCGTTGTGTATCTGACCCTGTCCCTGTTCAGAGGCGGACCTGCGGATCGGGGACCTGCAGTGGGGCGACAGCGGAGTGTACTTCTGTAAGATAGTCATCGCTGACGACCTGGAGGGGAAGAACGAGGGCCAGGTGGAGTTACTGGTGCTGGGTGAGTGACCACAGGAATGAACCCCTCAGCACACAGGAAGTAAACATTCAACACAGGATGTCAAACCACCTCAACATCAAAGAGGAAGGGATAGAACGGAAATTAACATTCTGTTGAGGCTTTCTGTCCTACTTTTTTGAGGTCCTCTCTTTTTTATTTTTTTATTTTAATTTCACCTTTATTTGACCAGGTAGGCCAGTTGAGAACAAGTTCTCATTTACAACTGCGACTTGGCCAAGATAAAGCAAAGCAGTGCGACACAAACAACAACACAGAGTTACACATGGAATAAACAAACGTACACTCAATAATACAATTGAAAAGTCTATATACAGTGTGTGCAAATGAGGTAAGATTAGGGAGGTAAGGCTATAAATAGGCCATAGTGGCGAAATAATTACAATTTAGCAATTAAACACTGGAGTGACAGATTGGATGTGCTATTTACAGATGGGCTATGTACAGGTGTAGTGATCTGTAAGCTGCTCTGACAGTTGATGCTTAAAGTTAGTGAGCGAGATATGAGTCTCCAGCTTCAGTGATTTTGGCAATTTGTTCCAGTCATTGGCAGCAGAGAACTGGAAGGAAAGGTGGTCAAAGTAGGAATTGGCTTTGGGGGTGACCAGTGAAATATACCTGCTGGAGCGCGTGCTACAGTTGGGTGCTGCTATGGTGACTAGTGAGCTGAGATAAAGGCGGGGCTTTACCTACCTAGATGACCTGGAGTCAGTGGGTTTGGCGAAGAATATGAAGCGAGGGCCAGCCGACGAGAGCATCCAGGTCGCAGTGGTGGGTAGTATATGGGGCTTTGGTGACAAAACGGATGTCACTGTGATAGACTGCACCCAATTTGCTGAGTAGAGTGTTGGATGCTATTTTGTAAATGACATCGCTGAAGTCAAGGATCGGTAGAATCGTCAGTTTAATGAGGGTATGTTTGGCAGCATGAGTGATTCTTTGTTGTGAAATAGGAAGCCGATTCTAGATTTAATTTTGGATTGGAGATGCTTAATGTGAGTCTGGAAGGAGAGCTTACAGTCTAAACAGACACCTAGGTATTTGTAGTTGTCCACATATTCTAAGTCAGCACCGTCCAGAGTAGTGATTCTAGACGTTCGGGCAGGTGCGGGCAGCGATTGTTTGAAGAGCATGCATTTTGTTGTACTTGCATTTAAGGGCATTTATGTCGCTCTTGCTGCTGGTGATTCTCTGATCCACCTCTACACTGACAACACATTCAGTCGGCCCGAGAATTGAACCCTGTGGCACCCCCATAGAGACTGCCAGAGGTCCGGACAACAGGCCCTCCGATTTGACACACTGAACTCTGTCTGAGAAGTAGTTGGTAAACCAGGCGAGGCAGTCATTTGAGAAACCAAGGCTGTTTAGTCTGCCGATAAGAATGCAGTGATTGACAGAGTCGAAAGACTTGGCCAGGTCGATGAATACGGCTGCACAATACTGTCTTTTATCGATGGCGGTTATGATATCATTTAAGACCTTAAGCATGGCTGAGTTACAGCCATGACCAGCTCAGAAACCAGATTCCATAGCGGAGAAGGTACGGTGGGATTTGAAATGGTCGGTGATCTGTTTGTTAACTTGGATTTTGAAGACTTTAGAAGGGCAGGGTAGGATAGATATAGGTCTGTAGCAGTTTGGGTCTAGAGTGTCTCCCCCTTTGAATTCCAATCTTTGGGAATCTCAGACGATACGAAAGAGAGGTTGAACAGGCTAATAATAGCGGTTGCAACAATTGTGGCGGATAATTTTAGAAAGAGAGGGTCCAGATTGTCTAGCCCATCTGATTTGTAGGGGGTCCAGATTTTGCAGCTCTTTCGGAACATCAGCTATCTGGATTTGGGTGAAGGAGAAATGGTGGAGGATTTGGCAAGTTGCTGTGGGGGTTACATAACTGTTGACCAGGGTAGGGGTAGCCAGGTGGAAAGCATGGCCAGTCGTAGAAAAATGCTTATTGAAATTCTCAATTATTATCGTGGATTTATCGGTGGTGACAGTGTTTCCTAGCCTTAGTGCAGTGGGCAGCTGGGAGAAGGTGCTCTTATTCTCCATGGACTTTACAGTGTCCTAAAAGTTTGGGGAGTTTGTGCTACAAGATGCAAATTTCTGTTTGAAAAAAGGATTGTCTGCAAGGATTTGGAAGTTGGGAGTTGTGGGAATAGGAAACACTTATTTATTGTCTTCTCTCACTTTCTGAACCTAACCACAGCACCTAGTGTAAGTAAGTGTATGTGTTTGTTTGATATGGTTCGTAGTGATGTGCTTTGCTATAAATGTCCCGGCTCTAGAAGGCGTCTACATTCCAAAGTGCACTTACAACTGCTGCCATGACAACGCTGCTGCTCTGCACGGTTCTGATCCTCTCTGAGAGGACCTATTGTTTGGCTGAGCTTACCGCTGTAGAACAACAGACATAAACCTGACATAGCCATATATAAACCTTTTAAATAAACATAAACATAAACATTTGCTACATAACAGAGAGCTCACAACATACAGTACCTATGTGGAATAAGGTAATTACACATACATTACACATACAGTACACATGCATTACAGACAGTAGTTCTAGTTAATTGTTGTGAGTTATGTAATCCACTTCTTAAGGTGTTTCAATGGCAACTTTTTTGTTGGGGGGGTTTTAGGCTGGGTTTCTGTACAGCACTTTGAGATATCAGCTGATGTACGAAGGGCTATATAAATCAATTTGATTTGATTTGATTTTGATTCATAACTACATTTTTCACAGCTTTTTATTTTTTGGTATTTACCCTGAAGCACCTCATTTTCTTCTACCCGTTCTTCCCCTTGTCTTCTTATCATTGTTTCTTCTCTCCTTCTCTCCCTCCCTCCCTCCTCTCATCCCTCACCTTCCCCTCTGAGACACATGGTTTCTCCCCTCCCTCCCTCCCTCCTCTCATCCCTCACCTTCCCCTCTGAGACACATTGTTTCTCCCCTCCCTCCCTCCCTCCTCTCATCCCTCACCTTCCCCTCTGAGACACATTGTTTCTCCCCTCCCTCCCTCCCTCCTCTCATCCCTCACCTTCTCCTCTGAGACACATTGTTTCTCCCCTCCCTCCCTCCCTCCTCTCATCCCTCACCTTCCCCTCTGAGACACATTGTTTCTCCCCTCCCTCCCTCCTCCTCTCATCCCTCACCTTCTCCTCTGAGACACATTGTTTCTCCCCTCCCTCCCTCCCTCCTCTCATCCCTCACCTTCCCCTCTGAGACACATTGTTTCTCCCTCCCTCCCTCCTCTCATCCCTCACCTTCTCCTCTGAGACACATTGTTTCTCCCCTCCCTCCTCTCATCCCTCACCTTCCCCTCTGAGACACATTGTTTCTCCCTCCCTCCCTCCCTCCTCTCATCCCTCACCTTCTCCTCTGAGACACATTGTTTCTCCCCTCCCTCCTCTCATCCCTCACCTTCCCCTCTGAGACACATTGTTTCTCCCCTCCCTCCCTCCCTCCTCTCATCCCTCACCTTCTCCTCTGAGACACATTGTTTCTCCCCTCCCTCCCTCCTCTCATCCCTCACCTTCCCCTCTGAGACACATTGTTTCTCCCCTCCCTCCCTCCCTCCTCTCATCCCTCACCTTCTCCTCTGAGACATTGTTTCTCCCCTCCCTCCCTCCTCTCATCCCTCACCTTCCCCTCTGAGACACATTGTTTCTCCCCTCCCTCCCTCCCTCCTCTCATCCCTCACCTTCTCCTCTGAGACACATTGTTTCTCCCCTCCCTCCCTCCTCTCATCCCTCACCTTCTCCTCTGAGACACATTGTTTCTCCCCTCCCTCCCTCCTCTCATCCCTCACCTTCTCCTCTGAGACACATTGTTTCTCCCCTCCCTCCTCTCATCCCTCACCTTCCCCTCTGAGACACATGGTTTCTCCCCTCCCTCCCTCCTCTCATCCCTCACCTTCCCCTCTGAGACACATTGTTTCTCCCCTCCCTCCCTTCCGGTCGTCACTAGTTACCACAACAACAAAGTCATAAACCTTGCCTTTTTCTACAATTTATCTTCTTAAAATGTGATTTAAATGTAGCCTTAAACCTAACCCCAATGCTAACCGTATGCCTAACCCTAACCTTAACCACAATGCTAACCTAATGCCTAACCCTAACCTTAAGACCACAAAGCACATTTTTTTTTACATACATATTTACGATATAACCCATTTTGACTTTGTGGCTGTGGTAACTAGTGGAAAACCCCTCCTTCTCCTCCCTCACCTCCTTCCCCTCTCAGAGGCACATAGTTTCTCCCCTTTCTTACTCTCCCTCTCTCCTATCCTCCTTCACCTCCCTCCCCCCTCAGAGGCACATAGTTTCTCCCCTTTCTTTCTCTCCCTCTCTCCTATCCTCCTTCATCTCCTTCCCCTCTCAGAGGCACATAGTTTCTCCCCTCTCTCAGGTTACTGAGCTCAGCTGGGTTTATATAACTAAGTGCCAGAGCAGGGTGGTAGGATCTGTGTGTGTGTGTGTGTGTGTGTGTGTGTGTGTGCGTGTGCGTGTGCGTGTGCGTGTGTGTGTATGTGTGTGTGTATGTGTGTGTGTGTGTGTGTGTGTGTGTGTTTGTTGTATCAGACGAGAGGAGTGTGAAACCTCTCTCCAGGACTGCTGCCTACTCAGCATGGGCTGGAGCCTGTCTGGCCGTGGCAGTTTAGTCTGCCCCGACAGCTAGCATACCTGTTGAACTAAAGAGGCCATTCACACTCAATTTAGTATTTAGATGTAGGCCAACACAAACACACAAACACACTTCATGTGTGTATCCAGATATTTTAGCATCCCCATTGAACCTGTCGAAAGAGATAAACATATAGATTAGGTATCTTATTTTGACGTTTGGGTGAGGGCATTGTCCCATTTCAACACCATTCTTTCTATTTATCCCAAATTTCTCTCTCTCTCCAAAGCCCTTTATCCTTCTCTCACTCTCTGTCTTTATCTCCCTTAACCATTCTGTCTCCTCCTCTGTGTCTCTCTCACTCTCTGTCTTTATCTCCCTTAACCATTCTGTCTCCTCCTCTGTGTGTCTCTCTCACTCTCTGTCTTTATCTCCCTTAACCATTCTGTCTCCTGTCTCTCTCTCACTCTCTGTCTTTTTCTCCCTTAACCATTGTCTCCTATCTCTCTCTCACTCTCTGTCTTTATCTCCCTTAACCATTCTGTCTCCTCCTTCTGTGTCTCTCTCTCGCTCTGTCTTTATCTCCCTTAACAATTCTGTCTCCTGTCTCTCTCTCACTCTCTGTCTTTATCTCCCTTAACCATTCTGTCTCCTCCTCTGTGGGCCTCTCTCACTCTCTGTCTTTATCTCCCTTAAACATTCTGTCTCCTGTGTCTCTCTCACTCACTGTCTTTATCTCCCTTAACCATTATGTCTCCTGTCTCTCACTCTCTGCCTTTATCTCCCTTAACCATTATGTCTCCTGTCTCTCTCTCACTCTCTGTCGTTATCTCCCTTAACCATTCTGTCTCCTCCTCTGTGTGTCTCTCTCACTCTCTGTCTTTATCTCTCTTAACCATTCTGTCTCCTGTCTCTCTCTCACTCTCTGTCTTTTTCTCCCTTAACCATTGTCTCCTGTCTCTCTCTCACTCTCTGTCTTTATCTCCCTTAACCATTCTGTCTCCTCCTTCTGTGTCTCTCTCTCGCTCTGTCTTTATCTCCCTTAACCATTCTGTCTCCTGTCTCTCTCTCACTCTCTGTCTTTATCTCCCTTAACCATTATGTCTCCTGTCTCTCACTCTCTGCCTTTATCTCCCTTAACCATTATGTCTCCTGTCTCTCTCTCACTCTCTGTCTTTATCTCCCTTAACCATTCTGTCTCCTCCTTCTGTGTCTCTCTCTCACTCTGTCTTTATCTCCCTTAACCATTCTGTCTCCTGTCTCTCTCTCACTCTCTGTCTTTATCTCCCTTAACCATTCTGTCTCCTCCTCTGTGGGCCTCTCTCACTCTCTGTCTTTATCTCCCTTAACCATTCTGTCTCCTGTGTCTCTCTCACTCTCTGTCTTTATCTCCCTTAACCATTCTCTCTCACTCTCACCATTTAGCAGAAACAAAGCCGCCGTTGTTACCATGGCGATAGCGTTCGTCTGACCCTCTTTCCCCTATGAGCTCTAATTATTAATTGGTGTCCCAAAATGCTTCAGTGAAGTGTCTGTCCCCGTTAAACTCGGCTCCCACCCCCCCCCCCTCCCCTAGTCTGGGGTAGTGTGTGTGAAGTGTCTGTCCCCGTTACACTCGGTTCCCATTTTCCCATCCCCCCCTAAACTGGGGTAGTGTGTATGAAATGGGTGTGAAGATCTGTTAGCATGACACTTGAACTTTGTCTTCACTCCTATTAACTTGCATCATGGGAAATTATTAATGATGATCACTTTGGCTTTAGAATCAGGTATTAAAGAATAGTTTAACTGTTCTTTTCCTCGACTTCGCTTTCAATTAATCTGTCTGGTAATCTCTATGCATGACTCTTAGTCAATAACTCCATCTGTTTGGCTGATTTGCCTCACCTTTGACCTCTGCCCACTGCTACTTCCTGTCTGCAGCGCCTCACCTCCTGCTCTCCTTCTCTCTGCAGGTAGGACAGGTATGCTGAACGATCTCCTGCCTGAGTTTGATGTGGAGATTATGCCAGGTACGGCTGCCTGCTTCCTCACCCACTGGCTACTGTGTGTGTGTGTGTGTGTGTGTGTGTGTGTGTGTGTGTGTGTGTGTGTGTGTGTGTGTGTGTGTGTGTGTGTGTGTGTGTGTGTGTGTGTGTGTGTGTGTGTGTGTGTCAATCTGTGTGTGTTTGTGTGTGTATGTGTGTATGCCAAAAATGGCCTTTTCACCCCACCTGTTCCTTCCTTACCTGTTTCCTTCGGTGCTCTGGCTCTGCTCACCCTGTTCTCTCACTGTCCAATCAGCTTCTGGGAATATTGAATGATTTAACAACTGCAGAGTAAAGGACAAATCAGCTCATTGCCTCGTCTTATATTCTGCCTCTGCGCAGTCAAGCATTAACTCACTCTCACAGTCACAATCATATTCTTGCAACAGGACTTATTCACAAGAAACCCTACGCCCTCTCTCTTTTGAAGATGAGATCTCTCTCTGAAGAGGTCCACTTGGGATGTGTGTTTTCACAAGGGGCTGGCTAAAGTGGCGTGTTTGTCGTTTTTTTGGTCACGGCCAGAGGAAGTTCATCATTAGTGTTGGGATGCTTTAGTGATGTGAGGCTGTGATAAGCCAGCAAGCCCTGCCTCTCTACACCCTGAACATTGGAGGGTTATTATTACCATAAATGTCAATGGTTTTTACGGATGTGGAGAGAGGACAGACATGCAGAAGATGTAACTGTAGTAAGTAACATGTAGTAACTCACTCAAGTAACAAGATGTGTATCTCTACTGTTTGTGGGATCTGTAGTCTCATTGATCTTTGTCTGTGTTCCAGAGTGGGTGTTTGTGGGATCTGTAGTCTCATTGATCTTTGTCTGTGTTCCAGAGTGGGTGTTTGTGGGATCTGTAGTCTCATTGATCTGTGTCTGTGTTCCAGAGTGGGTGTTTGTGGGATCTGTAGTCTCATTGATCTGTGTCTGTGTTCCAGAGTGGGTGTTTGTGGGATCTGTAGTCTCATTGATCTGTGTCTGTGTTCCAGAGTGGGTGTTTGTGGGATCTGTAGTCTCATTGATCTGTGTCTGTGTTCCAGAGTGGGTGTTTGTGGGATCTGTAGTCCTGGGCAGTATTCTGTTCCTGTTATTGATGGGGATCTGCTGGTGTCAGTGCTGCCCTCACTCTTGCTGCTGCTACCTCCGCTGCTGCTGCTGCCCCGACACTTGCTGCTGCCCACGCCACCGTGAGTAACACACACACACACACACACACAGACACACACACACACATACGCACACACACATGGTCTTTCATTCACTAGCGGTCTTACACAGTCTTACATTTGTACTGTTTTCTAGTCTATGAGGCGGGGAAGATGGTGAAGAGGGGCCAGCCTCCCCAGGTTGTTGTGTACCCCCCTTACTGCATCCCTGGGGTCCCCACCATGGTCCCCTTCGCCCCGCCGTCCCTCGCGGAACCTAAGATGGTCTCCCTTCCCTCAGTGGAGAACAACCTGGCTGGGGGTGAGTGACCCGCCCCAGCATTGTGGGAAATGTAGTTTTGCATGATATATCATGGTAACAATAACTACCGTTTGTAGAGGGTCTTCTGAGTTAACTTACCCTCTTCTTGTGTTGGTCCTCATCTTCTGTCCCAAACCTGGGTGGAGTTGTACATGACCATGTGTGCGTGCACGCGCGTGTGTGTGTGTGTGTGTGTGTATATACATGTTTTGTTTGTGTAAGTGTGTTTTCACTGTGCCCGTAGTGGCTTTGATCCTTGATATAAGTGTGTGCGTCCATGTCCACAGTATGCAGTGGCTATCGTCTCCAGCCCAATCACAGTCAGGACTCTATAGAGAAGGAGCTGGGACAGTTTCCCTCTGCCAAGAGTGTGTGTGTGTGTGGGTTGGTTTGTGTGTGTGTGTGTGTGTGTGTGTGTGTGTGTGTGTGGGTGGGTGGGTGGGTGGGTGGGTTTGTGTGTGTGTGGGTTGGTTTGAGTGTGGGTTGGTTTGAGTGTGTGTGTAGGGATGGGTTGGTTTGAGTGTGTGTGTAGGGATGGGTTGGTTTGAGTGTGTGTGTAGGGATGGGTTGGTTTGAGTGTGTGTGTAGGGATGGGTTGGTTTGAGTGTGTGTGTAGGGATGGGTTGGTTTGAGTGTGTGTGTAGGGATGGGTTGGTTTGAGTGTGTGCGTAGGGATGGGTGTTGGTGTGGGGGCGGGTTGGTGTGTGTGTTGGTGTGTGTGTGTGGGGGGGTTGGTGTGTGTGTGTGGGGGGGGGGGGTTGGTGTGCGTGTGGGGATGGGTTGGTGTGTTTGTGGGGGGGGATTGGTGTGCGTGTGGGGATGGGTTGGTGTGTTTGTGGGGGGATTGGTGTGCGTGTGGGGATGGGTTGGTGTGTGTGTGGGGGGGTTGGTGTGCGTGTGGGGATGGGTTGGTGTGTGTGGGGGGGGTTGGTGTGCGTGTGGGGATGGGTTGGTGTGTGTGTGTGTGGGGGACGGGTTGGTGTGAGTGTGTGTGTGTGGGGGGGGGGGGTTGGTGTGTGTGGGGACGGGTTGGTGTGTGTGTGTGGGGGGGGGGGGGTTGGTGTGCGTGTGGGGACGGGTTGGTGTGTGTGTGGGGGGGGTTGGTGTGCGTGTGGGGATGGGTTGGTGTGTGTGTGGGGGGTTGGTGTGCGTGTGGGGATGGGTTGGTGTGTGTGTGGGGGGGTTGGTGTGCGTGTGGGGATGGGTTGGTGTGTGTGTGGGGGGGGGGGGATTGGTGTGCGTGTGGGGATGGGTTGGTGTGTGTGTGGGGGGTTGGTGTGCGTGTGGGGATGGGTTGGTGTGTGTGTGGGGGGGGTTGGTGTGCGTGTGGGGATGGGTTGGTGTGTGTGTGGGGGGGTTGGTGTGCGTGTGGGGATGGGTTGGTGTGTGTGTGGGGGGGGGGTTGGTGTGCGTGTGGGGATGGGTTGGTGTGTGTGTGTGTGTTTGTGTGTATCATTGTTAGTAGAGGTTGGTTTCATCCTCATCAGAAACCCTTCATTACATTATTAACTATTCATTTCTCCATTTGTAACAAACCAACCCTGATTACTCTAAATGTCATCAATACCATCTGCTAAGAGAATACATCTGTGTGGAATCAGTCAAATGTTGTTTGGTAACGTTTGAAGGACTACCTATAAACTGCTTATAAACCATCATAAAAATGATGTATTATCCATTTGTAAACTTCTTTCTGTCAACATTAGTAAGTACAAACTTGTTTTCTGTGTTATCGTAATGTTTTAAAGTAGACTTTCATATAGTTATACCATGAGATCAGACCGACCGTTGGGGTGGGATGGTGATGTCTTCAGAACAGCTTTGGTCATGGATGTCACACCCTGACCTTAGTATTCTTTGTTTTCTTTGTCATTTTGGTTAGGTCAGGGTGTGACATGGGTGATGTGTTTTTGTCTTGTCTAGGGGTTTTTGTATGTTTATGGGGGTGTTTTCCTATCTAGGAGTTTTTGTACGTCTATGGTTATGTGTGGGTGTGATAGATTGGTTCTCAATTAGAGGCAGCTGTCTATCGTTGTCTCTGATTGGGAACCATATTTAGGCAGCCATATTCTGTGGGTATTTTGTTGGTGATTGCTCTTGTTTCCAGTGTTCCAGTGTTAACGTTACAGGACTGTTTCGTCTTCATTTATTTTTTGTCAGTTTGTTGTTTTTGTTCATTGTTTAAGCTTCCCCCTGAAGCTAGAACAGCAGAGTCCCTACCCATATTCTGAAAAACATCTGAAACCCTACCTCTTCAAAGAGTATCTTAAGTAATACTTCCCCTCACAACAACCCCCCCCCCCAAAAAAAGAAAAAAACACTTAACCAGCACTTGTACTTGACCCCCCTCTTAAGATGAATGCACTAACTGTAAGTAGCTCTGGATAAGAGTGTCTGCCAAATGACAAAAATATATATATATATTCTTGTAAATTGACCGGACTGTTGCTTTTTCATCAGAAACTATAATATTGTATGGTTCTGTATTTCACATGTTAAGTTCATTAACATTCCAATGGCAGTGTAAGAAGGTATCCATAGTGCTTTGTTGTAAGCACACAGACCTTTATAGAGTGCAGTGTCAGAAGGTATCCATAGTGCTTTGTTGTAAGCACACAGACCTTTGTAGAGTGCAGTGTCAGAAGGTATCCATAGTGCTTTGTTGTAAGCACACAGACCTTTGTACAGTGCAGTGTAAGAAGGTATCCATAGTGCTTTGTTGTAAGCACACAGACCTTTGTAGAGTGCAGTGTAAGAAGGTATCCATAGTGCTTTGTTGTAAGCACACATACCTTTGTAGAGTGCAGTGTAAGAAGGTATCCATAGTGCTTTGTTGTAAGCACACAGACCTTTGTAGAGTGCAGTGTAAGAAGGTATCCATAGTGCTTTGTTGTAAGCACACAGACATTTATAGAGTGCAGTGTAAGAAGGTATCCATAGTGCTTTGTTGTAAGCACACAGACATTTGTAGAGTGCAGTGTCAGAAGGTATCCATAGTGCTTTGTTGTAAGCACACAGACCTTTGTAGAGTGCAGTGTAAGAAGGTATCCATAGTGCTTTGTTGTAAGCACACAGACATTTATAGAGTGCAGTGTAAGAAGGTATCCATAGTGCTTTGTTGTAAGCACACAGACATTTGTAGAGTGCAGTGTAAAGCATATTGTCATTCGAAATTTCATGACAGGGGACGAAAGCTGAATGTGTTCCATGGAATCAACTCTCATTTTATGCATTCTGTTTCTATGTGACATATAGTCACTTCATAATTGGCTCAGATACCTTCTTCAATGTCTCTCCCGAATGTCTCTCCCAACACACTGACACTGACTCAACTCCAGCCACTTTAATAATGGGAATTGATGGGAAATGATGTAAATATATCACTAGCCACTTTAAACAATGCTACCTTATATAATGTTACTTACCCTACATTATTCATCTCATATGCATACGTATATACTGTACTCTATATCATCGACTGCATCCTTATGTAATACATGTATCACTAGCCACTTTAACTATGCCACTTTGTTTACATACTCATCTCATATGTATATACTGTACTCGATACCATCTACTGTATTTTGCCTATGCTGCTCTGTACCATCACTCATTCATATATCCTTATGTACATATTCTTTATCCCCTTACACTGTGTATAAGACAGTAGTTTAGGAATTGTTAGTTAGATTACTTGTTGGTTATTACTGCATTGTCGGAACTAGAAGCACAAGCATTTCGCTACACTCGCATTAACATCTGCTAACCATGTGTATGTGACAAATAAAATTTGATTTGATTTGATTTTGAACTAAGAGCATGGAAAATAATCCTGCAGCAACAGGAAATGTGAATTATTGTGTGGATTATAATTAATGGACATTTCTGGCGGGGTTGATACATTTTTTTGTTAGGACAAATCAGTGAAAATTACAAACTTTAGAAGAGTTTTTAAACCTTGAATACTCTATACGTTTTCATTTCCTGATGGGTGATCAAATTCAGGCAGGTTACCCTTGATACTCGTCAGTATTCGATATCCATGCAGGTCTGCGGGCATCGGGAGATGATGTTGAATGTGGACATAACCTTCTGCCTCTGATTCCAAAGGTTGAATGGTCAAATCCAGCGATAGAAAGTTTTTATTTTTTATTTTTTCTGTTTTAAGCCTATCACAAACCTTAACCTTTAGCTTAACCATTCGGAGTTCGAAATTTGACGTCTGGAACAACTTAGAAATTTGACGTTTGAGAAACATGGAAGAACATCTCATTCTGATGTGAGACTGTGAGAACTTGTCATTAAGATCCTACATCTGTACGATGAGGGCCATCAGCAAAAGCATTTGCTTTGGGAATAACCAATCTATATTTATACAGATGTCTATGGCTATCAGATGTTGTTTGCATTAGGGGTGATATTTGGTGATGTGTCTGTGATTGGATTAGAAGTGTTGAAGCATAAACGTGCTGTAAATAGAACACTGCTGCAAAGAAATGTGCTGTGGAAACAGTTCAAATATAACATTGAAAAGCTTTTATTGAAAACAGTAAAGGTCTCCATAGTGATTTGTTGTCCCAGCAGCCAGTAGCCTATCAGAGCTCAGCTCTCTGCATGAGGGATGGGACACGGATTTCCGGCAGACCTATCGGACAGTCCAGATGAAAGCTCTCCCACCCATCGCTGACCTCGATGACCAATCAGAGCTCATGGCAGCTCCTGTGCACAACAGTCGTCGACCCAGGCATTACCGTGGCAACCACACTGATGACGAGCAAGACAGCAGGTACCACTGAGTTTGAACTGTATCTAAAGTACTCACATTTTCTGACCCGGTGTGTGTGTGAGAGAGAGAATAGGATCTTGTATAGATATTGGATATTTCATTGCTGATTATATTGTATTCAATGTAGGACTAAAATGCTAGTTATCACTGTCTGTCTGCAATTGTGTATCTGTAATATACTCTGATTCCCCCTGTCTTCCCTTTTTTCCAGGTGGAACCCTCGCTCTGTGCACCTGGAGAGGAGGACATTGGGCTCCAGGGGGCGTACTGGCTCTCTGGATGAGCTGGAGGAATTTGCTATGTCCTATGGCCCCCGTGCCCGGAGGGGCGACCCCCGTGACCAGGACAGGGACTACGACCTGGAACTACGGGGGCGAGAGCACTACCCCCCGTACCGGGACCACAGCCCCTCACGCCGTTTCCATGGAGACCGGGATGATGACTGGCACTCCCGCCGCAGCCCGCCTCCGCAGAAGAAGAGGGACATGTGGGACGATCTCCCCTCTCGCCCCCACCAGCACACCCAGGGGCGGAGGGGTTACGATGACGCATTCCTCAACAACTTATTGGAGCGCAAGGCAAGGGGGAGAGCAGGAGAGAAGGGGGAGAGAGGAAAGGGACGGATTGACGAGGACAGTGACACTCCCTCCAAGGGCAGTTCAAAGGGCAAGGGCAGCGACGGTTTCTACAGCCGGTCACCTACCAACAGGCCCGAGGAGGATGACCCTTTGCCTCCATACTCGGAGCTAGAGATGGAAAGGTACCGGATGGTCAACCCAACCACTGATCGTTACCGCATGGTCGAATCGCCTTCAGAACGATACAGCACCA
Source organism: Oncorhynchus masou masou (assembly GCF_036934945.1). Classification (NCBI taxonomy): domain Eukaryota; kingdom Metazoa; phylum Chordata; class Actinopteri; order Salmoniformes; family Salmonidae; genus Oncorhynchus; species Oncorhynchus masou. Next base: position 12,368,270 of record NC_088240.1, on the reverse strand, counting down.
CTGACCAGGCCATGCAATCGTTCTCCTATACCCGTCCCCCTAAAGGACTAGCCCACACCATACAGGGGGGCAGAGAGGACAGGGACAACAACCGAAATATGGTGAGTTACCTGTAGAAAGGTCATGTTGAAGAACACCCTACCACTCTCAGGTTATCACAGCTACAAGAGCTCAGAGGTAGAAAGTCCAGTAGGTCTAACAGACCACCAACTTTAAACCTATGATGGTTAGATCATCTTTATTTGTGGGTGTTATTTTTTAAACTATATTGAACAAAAATGTAAGTGCAACATGTAAAGTGTTGGTCCCATATTTCATGAGCTGAAATAAAAGATCCCAGAAATGTTCCATAAGCACAAAAAGCTTATTTTTCTGAAATCCCTGTTAGTTTGTCAGCATTTCTCCTTTGCCAAGATAATCGATCCAGCTGACAGGTGTGGCATATCAAGAAGCTGATTCAACAGCATGATCATTACACAGGTGCACCTTGTAATGGGGACAGTAAAAGGCCACTCTAAAATGTGCAGTTTTGTCACACAATGCCACAGATGTCGCAAGTTGAGGGAGTGGGCAATTGGCTTACTGACTGCAAGAATGTCCACCAGAGCTGTTGCCAGAGATTTTAATGTTTATTTCTCTACCATAAGCCACCTCTAAAGTTGTTTTAGAGAATTTGGCTGTACGTCCAACCGGCCTCACAACCACAGACCATATGTAACCATGCCAGCCCACATCCGGTTTCTTCACTTGCGGGATTGTCTGAGACCAGCCACCCGGACAGCTGATGAAACTGAGAAGTATTTCTGCCTGTAATAAAGCCCTTTTGTGGGGAAAAAAATTCATTCTGATTTGCTGGGCCTGGCTCCCCAGTGGGTGGGCCAAAGCCCTCCCAGCACCAACAGTGGCTGCGCCCCTGCCCGTGAAATTCATAGATTAGGGGCTAATTTATTTATTTAAATTGACTGATTTCCTTTTTTGAACTGTAATTCAGTAAAATCGTTGAAATTGTCACATGTTGCGTTTATATTTTTGTTCAGTATTTACAGTGCGTTCGGAAAGTATCCAGACACCTTGACTTCTTCCACATTTTGTTACGTTACAGCCTTATTCTAAAATGGATTAAAAAGTTGTTCCCCATCATCAATCTACATTCAATACCCCCATAATGACAAAGCAAAAACTTTATTTTATTTTAGTAACTAAAAAAAATAATCTGAAATTTCACATTTACATAGTAAGTATTCAGACCCTTAACTCAGTACTTTATTGAAGCACCTTTGGCAGCGATTACAGACTTGAGTCTTCTTGGGTATGACGCTGCAAGTTTGGCACACATGTATTTAGGGAGTGTCCCCCATTCCTCTCTGAATATCCTCTCATGCTCTGTCAGGTTGGATGGGTAGCGTCGCTGCACAGCTTTTTCAGGTCTCTCCAGATATATTCAATTGGGTTCAAGTCCGGGCTCTGGCTGGGCAACTCAAGGACATTGAGAGACTTGTCCCGAAGCCAGTCCTGTGTTATCTTGGCTGTGTGCTTAGGGTCATTGTCCTGTTGGAAAGTAAATGTTCACCCCAGTCTGAGATCCTGAGCTCTCTGGAGCAAGTTTTCATCAAGGATCTCTCTGTACTTTGCTCCGTTCATCTTTCCCTCGATCCTGACTAGTCTCCCAGTCCCTGCCGCTGAAAAACATCCCCACAGCATGATGCTGCCACCACCATGCTTCACAGTCGGGATGGTGCCAGGTTTCCTCCAGATGTGACGCTTGGCATTCAGGCCAAAGTGTTCAATCTTGGTTTCTCATGGTCTGAGAGTCCTTTAGGTGCCTTTTGACAAACTCCAAGCTGGCTGTCATGTACCTGTTACTGAGGAGTGGCTTCTGTCTGACCACTCTACCATAAAGGCCTGATTGGTGAAATGCTGCAGAAATGGTTATCCTTCTCGAAGGTCCTCCCATCTCCACAGAGGAACTCTGGAGCTCTGTCAGAGTGACCATCGGGTTTTGGTCAGCTCCCTGACCAAGGCCTTTCTCCCCGATTGCTCAGTTTGGCCTGGCAGCCAACTCTAGGAATAGTCTTGTTGATTCCAAACTTCTTCCACTTAAGAATGATGGAGGCCTCTATGTTCTTGAGGACCTTCAATGCTGCATACCTGTTTTGGTACCCTTCCCCATATTTGTGCCTTGACACAATCCTGTCTCTGAGCTCCACAGACAAGTCCTTTGGGGGCTTGATTTTCGCTCTGACATGCACTGTCAACTGTGGGACCTTATAAAGACAGGTGTGTGCCTTTCCAAATCATGTCCAATTAATTGAATTTATCACATGTGGATTTTCTACAATCTACAATCTCAAGGATGATCAATGGAAACCGGATGCACCTAAGCTCAATTTCGAGTCTCTTAGCAAAGGGTATGAATTCTTATGTAAATAAAGTATTTCAGTTTTATACATTTGCAAACATTTCTAAAAACCTGTTTTCGTTTTTCCATTATGGGGCATTTAAAAAAATGTATTTAACCTTTGTTTAACTAGGCAAGTCAGTTAAGAACAATTCTCATTTACAATGACGGCCAAACCCTAACCGGGACGACACTGGGCCAATTGCACACTTCACTATGGGACTCCTAATCACGGCCGGTTGTGATGCAGCCTGGAATCGAACCAGGGTCTGTAGTGACGCCTCTAGCACTGAGATGCAATGCCTTAGACCGCTGCACCACTCAGGAGCCATTATTGTGTTTAGATTGATGAGGAAAAACATTGATTTAATACATTATAGAATAGGGCTGTAACGTAACAAAATGTGGGAAAAGGGAAGGGGTCTGAATACTTTCTGAATGCACTGTATAAATCAAAACATTTTCTGACAGTATTTCATATTGATTGGTTTTCATGTGAAAAGAGAGGCGGAAAGCACTATTTTGATGTTGTAATTTAGATCAATGTTTCGTAAATAATGTAGTCAAGAAAACATCCTCAAGTTTAATGCTTTATTTCAAAGGTAAAAGGTCAAATCGTAATACCAAAAATAATGCATGTTCTGTATGTGATTGTATCATGTTCTCGTGGTACTCACTCGCAGACATTACTAACAGAGCATGAGCTGCATGATTGCTGTGGATTCCCACATTGCCTCATTGACCAGGCCTTACTAATCGAGCATGAGTGGCATGATTGCATGGTCTCTAACATGGCTCTTGGTGTTTTATTTTAACAGACCCCTGCTCTGAGCAGAGATTCTCTCATAGTGTGACACATCAGAGAGAACTCAAGCCTGTGCATGCACAGCACTGCCAGCATTGAGAATCACACATCACTCGCTTAAAACATCATGCATCAGCCTGGGAGTGACTAACTGGTCATCCTCATCATCAACAACCTGAAGAGGCTTATCCAATAGAAGGTTTCCATCCACAGAAGGGAGGCACCTTGCATGGATCACGAGAAGACAATGGAACGAGAATTGTTTATGGAACATTTGTACACCATTTTGTTTGTTTGTGTTGAGCGTAGATGCATTACATACACACCGTTTGAATGGGTATGTATGGCTGCAATGTGGGTGTGAAGCATTTTTGTGGATGTGTACTGTATGTCCATATTTAGGTTTATCTGTGAAACTCAAACCAACCATTCCACAGAGCAGTCCCCCTCTCTCACCTACAAAGCACAGTGAAAGTTAGTTCCCGTGAAGTTATGCTGACAGCAATGATACGATTAGGGCTATTGGTAGGTATCGATCGATAGGTATTGATTAGGTGTGGAGGAAGAGCTAAGATAAGGGGTTTAAAAAAAAGGAAAGCGGTCATCGAAGAAACGTCATATGATCAATTCATGTGTGTTAAGTTCAGGATTGTTTTGATCAATTCTAAACCAACCTGCCATTATAATTGTAAATCCAATGCTCCTCCACGTGTCATACATTTCATCAGACTATAAGAAACATATAATAGGTGTCTATTGTGCCATAAAAAAAAGACAACTCAGGTTCACTTGCCTTCATTGTGTGTGTGTGTGTGTGTGTGTGTGTGTGTGTGTGTGTGTGTGTGTGTGTGTGTGTGTGTGTCATGTACTGTACCTACTGTAAATGTACTGTACCTACTGAGCTTGAAGTTATATTACAGTAATAGTATTCTTTGTTAGCCCACAGTATTAATTGGACATGCAGGTAACTGTGTTTTGAAACTGTGCCATTCAGCCATAGCAGATGTTTGTATTTCACTTGTTTGACATTGATTTTGATATAAACACACTCTCTTAGATTGTGCCATTGTGTGTGATTACTATGCCCTTATATGATTGTTTACATTGGATATGGAGCGTGTGTTTCTTATCGCTATCTATGTTAAAACCGCTTAATACACACACAGTGCTTGCTCATGACTTTATTTACACACACAAACACCACAGACATAAACGACTCTTCCAAGCCTTTTCTGTCAATGACCATTTATTTAGCACATTTTCACATGTGCTTTCACAATGATGTACACATCATTATCTCTTATTCCATAAGACACATCAGTGACTGAAATGTCTGTCCCTTCTGAATGTGGGACAGCACTGAGCACTGGTCACTACGCTGACCATGACAAATAGGGTGAAACAGGAAATATAACAGGATTCTAAATTCCACCAGGCTCGACCAAGATGTGTGTGTTCCAGGATGACATCACAATACCAGAAAGGAAGCTTTCGCTTCAGCATCTGGCCATGACAGGTGCAGAATACCTCTTCACTGTACGAATGGCGTACATTTAATTTATAAACTGACATTTTACAAGGTTTCTAAGCTCTTTACATTGGATCCAGAAGAGCTGTTGAGAGTGGAACTCAAGCTGGCCTGTCTTTGTGTTGACTGAATAAAGCTTGATTGCATGTTGGAGAGAGAGTTGAAAAAACTATTAACACAAAAGCTCTCCTAGGCTTGTTTAACGTCTCCACCCTTCAATGCTGGTACTTTATAAAGTGACTGTCTACCAACAGTATGAATACAGCCTTATAGAATAGAACCCCACCAACAGTATGAATACAGCCTTATAGAATAGAACCACACCAACAGTATGAATACAGCCTTAGAATAGAACCACACCAACAGTATGAATACAGCCTTATAGAATAGAACCACACCAACAGTATGAATACAGCCTTAGAATAGAACCACACCAACAGTATGAATAGAGCCTTATAGAATAGAACCACACCAACAGTATGATTACAGCCTTATAGAATAGAACCACACCAACAGTATGAATACAGCCTTATAGAATAGAACCACACCAACAGTATGAATACAGCCTTATAGAATAGAACCACACCAACAGTATGAATACAGCCTTATAGAATAGAACCACACCAACAGTATGAATACAGCCTTATAGAATAGAACCATAGAACCCCACCAACAGTATGAATACAGCCTTAAGGAATAGAACCATACCAACAGTATGAATATAGCCTTATAGAATAGAACCACACCAACAGTATGAATACAGCCTTATAGAATAGAACCACACCAACAGTATGAATACAGCCTTATAGAATAGAACCACACCAACAGTATGAATACAGCCTTATAGAATAGAACCACACCAACAGTATGAATACAGCCTTAGAATAGAACCACACCAACAGTATGAATACAGCCTTATAGAATAGAACCACACCAACAGTATGAATACAGCCTTATAGAATAGAACCACACCAACAGTATGAATACAGCCTTATAGAATAGAACCACACCAACAGTATGAATACAGCCTTATAGAATAGAACCACACCAACAGTATGAATACAGCCTTATAGAATAGAACCACACCAACAGTATGAATACAGCCTTATAGAATAGAACCACACCAACAGTATGAATACAGCCTTATAGAATAGAACCACACCAACAGTATGAATACAGCCTTATAGAATAGAACCACACCAACAGTATGAATACAGCCTTATAGAATAGAACCACACCAACAGTATGAATACAGCCTTATAGAATAGAACCACACCAACAGTATGAATGCAGCCTTAGAATAGAACCACACCAACAGTATGAATACAGCCTTATAGAATAGAACCCCACCAACAGTATGAATACAGCCTTATAGAATAGAACCACACCAACAGTATGAATACAGCCTTATAGAATAGAACCACACCAACAGTATGAATACAGCCTTATAGAATAGAACCACACCAACAGTATGAATACAGCCTTATAGAATAGAACCACACCAACAGTATGAATACAGCCTTATAGAATAGAACCACACCAACAGTATGAATACAGCCTTAGAATAGAACCACACCAACAGTATGAATACAGCCTTATAGAATAGAACCACACCAACAGTATGAATACAGCCTTAGAATAGAACCACACCAACAGTATGAATACAGCCTTAGAATAGAACCACACCAACAGTATGAATACAGCCTTAAGGAATAGAACCACACCAACAGTATGAATACAGCCTTATAGAATAGAACCCCACCAACAGTATGAATACAGCCTTAGAATAGAACCACACCAACAGTATGAATACAGCCTTATAGAATAGAACCCCACCAACAGTCCCTGAACACCCCCCCCTCCTCCCAGCAACAATCAACCCTCTTTTCAGAGAAGGATGATCTGCGACATTGCTGTGAACTCCTTTCCAGTCTCCACAGTGCTGTGGCTTGGGCCTTTTCATCCAGCATGTAGATATCCCAATTCACATGGAAATCCTGCAGGCTCCAGTGTTTTGTGTGTCTAAGGACTGTTGATATGGAATTTCCACACTGCTGAAAGTGCAAACAAGCTTGACATTAAGAAACAAACCCTGGACAGACACTGAAGAAAGAGGACATAGCTGGGGCCACTTCATTGTAATTTGTATTGCAGAGCTGAATATGCTGGCTGACGGTCCACAACTACTGCACAATATTCTGAATCATCCACCTAATGTTGTAAATGAAGTTCTGGTTGCGTCAACGGTTGCATAGTACTGGAGTTCTCAAAAGGCCAAACATGAGTCACTGTGCTTGGACCCTAACTGTTCAATGTCTCTGTATTTTCTAAATTATCTAGATACATCCTTGAAATGTAATTTGATTCACATGGGTCTAGATTATTCTAGATTGCCTTGCCTCAACCAGGGTACAAATACAAGCCTGCAATATGTGCTGAGGAGTATTTCTGTCTGTAATAAAGCCCTTTTTGTAGGGGAAAAATAATTCTGATTGGCTGGGCCTGCCAAGTGAGTGGGCCTATGCCCTCCAAGGTCCACCAATGGCTGCACCCCTGCCCAGTCATGTGAAATCCATAGATTATGACCTAATGAATTTATTTCATGTCAATTGACTGATTTCCTTATATGAACTGTAACTCAGTAAAATCTTTTAAATTGTTGCATGTTGCGTTTATACATTAGATATAATCAGATGTGTGTACAAAGAAGACATACATCTGATGTGTGTACAGTCTGGTGTTGATATTGAGGTGACCTTAAAAAGATCGCTACTTTTACTATTCTGGGCCTATAGGAAAATATACCCGGCTTTCTCAAGGTCCTCCATGTTTAAAGCATTTCCAGGGGGGGTTTATCTTGTTAAGATAATCCGTTTCAAAAGTCCTAGGTTCCGCGAACTATTTGATACATTTAGGCGTTTATGTATTAAAAACTTGTTTCCACGTGCACGAGCCTTCCATATCACCTACAAGTTTTTTTGTCTTGCACCTGTTACGGCTCGAGGTGGGGTCGGTGACGTCACCCGAAGATGGGGGATGGGATTGGGAACGCGCCGATGATCTCCGCCTGGGAAAGTTGCCTCGACACCTGTAGGAGAATAGTTTCACCACAAAAACGAGGAAATTGAAGACTTCTATTTACATAAAATGAAGAAAATGCGCAGATGAAGCGTTGCTTCGACAAATGTTGCATTGTTTTATCAAATTAATTGTTTGTATCGATTGACTAAAGGTTGGTCGTCTTTTAGAAGCTTCCGCGTTGGAATGGTGAAGAACAAAATGGGAAATATTATTTTGCTTGCGCTTCTGCTTGGTTTCCTGCCAACAGGTAAGGTTTTTAATCTAAAACCGCTTTAAGATACGGCTCTAACGTGTGTTGGGCTTTATTACTTACAAAACACAATTGACATATATATTGTCCTGATTCTTTCCAAAATAAGCATGTTAGAATAAGTTAATAATCGACAGGTGTAAACATGACAAGGCCAACAAGTCGCGGTCACGTGAACGTAGGGTGTTTACAAGTTGCCAAGCAGATGGGTGTTCAGGACAGTTAATCGACAACGTTAAACGTTGTTAGAAATTATTGTTTCCGAGTACTAATATGCACTTCTGTATACTTATTAAGCAGTTTGAAGATCAGTTTCTCTTATTCATTTGAACACACAATTTTTTTCTCATTTAAAAAAAAACTTTTTTTGTGTGTTATTTTTGTACTATCCTCTCATTCTTTCTCGCAACTCTGTCTTTCAGAGGTGTTTTCTATCCAGGTGATTGTTCCTCAGACAGAGAGGAGTACGGCTCTCTTTGCCTCGGTCATCATACGCTGTGACTACTCCACCTCTGCCAATGCACAGGAGGTCCTGGTCACCTGGCGCTACAAGTCCTTCTGCAAGGACCCCGTGCTGGAATTCTACTCCACAGGTGAGATATTAAAGGATGGGTAAAATAGTGAGGGCTTGCATGGACACTAGTGTTAGCCCTCCTTTCTTTCGTTATTGTAATCTTCTTGTAATGGGGCTGTGGTGATTGTGATGTCATAAATGGAACTGCAGAGCTTGTGAGGTAACAACAGGGCTGTGGAGATTGATGTCATATGGCAGTGAAGATTGTAATGTAATAATGGAGCTGTGTAGTTTGATGTCATAAGGTGCTGTGGTGAATGTGATGTCATGCTTTGGAGATTGCTGTCATAATGGGAATATGATGATTTGGATGTCATAATGGAGCAGCAGAGATTGTGTTGTCAGAATTATAAAGTGATACTATAATGAGGCTTTGAAGATTGTATGATGTCATAGTGGTACTGTTGAGATTGGGACACCAATGCGATGATGGAGACGTTGGTGTATAGTGATGTCATCATAATACTTCCATTCTCCTCCTGCTGTAGCCTATCAGGCTGCTCTGCAGCTGGGCCAGGACCCAGCCAATGACTGTCCAGACCGCCAGCGCACCATTCGCACAGTCATCCAGAAGAAGGGAACCAATGAGGCCACCCTGGGCTCTGAGTATCGGGAGCGCAAGATATCCATCCAAAACAGTGAGTGTGACCCCAACATAAAAGAAAGGGACCACAATTATCAGATTTGTAGCTGTTGCATTAAATGTTATCATGTACAGTAAGTGCTTGGGTGTGTGCCCGCCGCCCCCCTGCCCTCCACAGAGGCCGACCTGGTTATGAATGAGGTGATGTGGTGGGATAACGGTGTGTACTTCTGCTCCATCGACGCACCGGGAGACACTTCAGGAGACTCGGACCGCGAGGTCAAACTCATTGTTTACCGTAAGTGACTGCAAATGTTTTTTGCTTTTTCAGGATGCGTTTAACTATCCTCATTTTCATTTATTTATTTGCATGTTCCACCAATGCATTGCTCTCCTGGGCGAACCAGGAGAGCACATCATTAAAAAGCACCCTTAGGCTTGAGGACCAACTGTGCAGCTAATGTGTTTCATCAACAACCTTTTCCCCGAAAATGTTTGTGGTTTCCAATTGTCCCATCTCTACAACTCCCATACAGACTTGGGAGAGGCAAAGGTTGAGGGCCGTGCGTCCTCCGAAACACGGCCCAGCCAAGCTGCACTGCTTCTTAACCCGAAAGCCAGCCGCACCAATGTGTCGGACATGCCGGCCTAACCTGGACGACGCTGGGCCAATTGTGCACTGCCTCATGGGTCTCCCAGTCATGACTGGCTGCGACACAGCCTGGAATTGAACCAGGATCTGTAGTGACACAGCTAGCACTGCGTTGCAGTACCGTAGACCACTGTGCCACCTGGGAGGTCCTTCCGTAACGATGTTAACTTCCTCCATTCAACGTTCATAGGTTCTCTATGTAAAACATACATTCATCAAACTGTACACCATGATATGGCCTATTTTGAATAAGAAATATTGTCACTCGCATTCTGTAGAGACTTGGTGCTGTTGTCTGTGTAGCACTTTAAATACAATGTGAGTAACACCGCCAAAAAAATGACATTGGCCAATCCCAAATCAACTCCATTATGCACTTCTGTACATCTGAAAGGATGGCATAGGTACAGTATAAACAAAGTTATAGTAGCTCCAACACTGCATGCAGCGGAGGCACGCATCAACACACAAATCGAAGTGAGAGTGGCGAAGGGAAGGGGTCAATTTGGGATTCTGCAAAAAATGTGGCAAAGAAATTACCTCCATATCCTGAATAGAAAGCCTTCTGTTTGGGTCAAACACAACACATTACCGAGTACCACTCTTCATATTTTCAATCATGTTGGTGGCTTCATCATGTTATGGGTATGCTTGTCATCGGCAAGGACTAGGGAGTTTTTTTTAGGATAAAACGCAACGGAATAGATCTAAGCACAGGCAAAATCCTGGAGGAAAACCTGGTTCAGTCTGCTTTCAAACAGACACTGGGAGACATTCACCTTTCAGCAGGACACAAGCCCAAGTTTCTTACCAAGACAACATTGAATGTTCCGTAACGGCCTAGCCACAGTTTTGACATGAACCAGCTCGAATATCTATGGCAAGACTTGAAAATGGAGGTCTAGCACAGATCAACAACCAACTTTGACTGAGTTTGAAGAATTTGTAAAAATTATAATTTGCAATCCAGGTGTGTTAAGCTCTTAGACTTACCCAGAAAGACTCACAGTGGTTATCGCTGTCATTTTCAATAAATTTGCAAAAATGTTTTGGGGTATTGTGTGTGTAGATGGGTGAGAGGATTTTTTTTTTTTTTTTAGTTCAGACTGTAACACAACAAAATGTCAAATATGTCACTTGGATATGAATACTTTCTGAAGTCACTATGTGTCCTACATGACCTGTTGTGCTCTGTTCCAGATTGGCTGACGGTGCTGTTCATCATCATCGGGGCTCTGCTGCTCATCATGCTGTTCTGTATCTGCTGTTGTCAATGCTGCCCCCAGAAGTGCTGCTGCTACATCCGCTGTCCCTGCTGCCCACAGACCTGCTGCTGCCCTGAGAAAGGTACCACACACACACACACACACACACACAATCGAGCGCACACACACTCAGTGATAAGCTTATTCACACCTCACCTCTCTCCCCTCCCAAGTGGTGATGCAGCACAGGATGATACGAGAGGCCCAGAAGGCCATGGCCCCCTGGATGCACGGCCAGCCTATCTACGCCCCCATCAGCAACCACTCCTCCCAGGGCAACCCAGTGATGTACTCAGGTCAGTCTTATAATGGGGCTAATGTTGTACCCTGCATGTTGTGAAACTATCTACTGAACTCCGGTCAATGTTATAACGTTGTACCCTCATGGTACAATGTAAGAGAGGTGATGTGCCACCTTGTGGACTGGCTGTGCCACTATGTAAATAGAGAAATGAAAAAAATATCTGCCCCACCCCCTGGCCGTACTCAGCAGCACCACCTTAAAAAAATCCTGGGGAGAACCCTGACCATGCATGCTGTGAAACGATCTACTGGTCTCAGGTCAGTCTTATAACGGTGCTAATGCTGTGTGATTCGCTATGTCTCCAGGCTCGTTCTCCGATGGGTACCCTACCAAGCCCAACTTTGCCATGGCCCCGATGGGCCCCTCTCCCCTCCAGCTGCAGCCTCCCCCTATCCCCCAACACCACATGCCCCAACACCAATACGGTATCCACCACGGTAACGGCAGCATGCATGGCGGGAGCGCGCACGGCACCAACCAGATGCTGGACTTCCTGGAAAGCCAGATGAGGGGGGTTCACAGCCAGATGCCCCCTCCGCCTCATCAGCACTTGTCTCCCCACGCCCACCAGTACCAGCCCCAGGGAGGCCCCCAGGGGGTCCCCTTCACGGCCGGCCCCCCCAGCATGCTGTCTGCCCTGGATGAGATGGGGATGAGGGGGGTGGAGAGGAGAGTGATCACCTTGCCCCCTATCGTCCAGCGGGTACCCAGTTTCTCCTCTCGCAGGGGGACTGGAGGGGGAGGGGGGACCAGTGGCGCTCCAAGAATATCCAGCCAATCCAGTGGCAGCACCAACCGCACTGGGGGTGGCGAGGGTGGGCGTTACAGTGACAACCGGCGTGACAAACACGACTCCACCCCTCCGCGGCAAGGCATCCTGCGTAGCTACAGCGACGAGTCAGACTGGGACGACCGGAGGGGAGGGCCAAAGAGGGAGGGGCAAGGCTCGGCCGGGAGGAGGACGGGGGGGTCTGGGTCGGCGCCACGGTCCCGTAGTCGTGACGACATGATGGAGGAGCTGCGTCGGTCAGCCCTTGCCAGGCAAGATAGGACCCACTCACCTCCTGCCCATCGACAACGGTCCTGGAGCTCGGATGAGGAAGACAGCAGGAGGGGAGGGAAAAGGGGAGGCAAGGGGAAGCTGTGGCCAGAGAAACCCCCCAGCTACTCCTCCATCGAGATCCAGCACGGCAACAGGAGGAACTACGACCGCTACTCAGTAAGAAACAAACACGAGTGCTGATATATGACTCACACCCATATAACATTGTTAACTCACACATACAGATCAGGATCGTACTGTCCTGTAACAGACACTGCACAAACAGGATGGGACACACACATCTACAGACATTCACATACTACACTCATTTTACCACACAAATGTCAACACTACTGAACAACTTCTATCTCTCCCTCCCCATCTCTCTACCTTGCTCGCTCTCCCTCCTTCCCCATCCCTCTCTCTCCCTCCCCATCCCTCTCTCTCCCTCCCCATCTCTCTCTCCCTCCCCCTCTCGCTCTCTCCTTCCCCCTCTCGCTCTCTCCTTCCCCCTCTCGCTCTCTCCTTCTCCCTCTCTCTCTCTCTTTCCATCTCTTTCTTTCTCTTCCAGGATAAGAGCTCTCGTAGTGGTACCAGTGTGGTGATCTGAAACTTGTCTGTCTGTCTGCCTTTCTGTCTGTCTGTCTGCCTGAAACCTGCCTGCCTGTCTGTCTCTCCCTTTTCCTCAGTGTAAACTTATGGTTTGTGTCTCGGTGTCCACTGTCTGTCTGTCTGTCTCCACTAACGGTCTCTGTCTGTCTGCCTTTGGACGAGAAGTGACACCAAAAGGATTATTAAGCGTAATTGAGTCCAGAGACGCGATAGTCCAGCATCCCATTGTGACATAACTACGGGTCTCTGAGACCACTGCCCAAATGAGCATCTGCCCAAAATTCCCAACCAACATGCTTCTGTGTACGCATCCTATATTAATTTGAATGTGTTGACAATTGGAGAAATTGCTTGAGCCACGCTGAGAAAAGTATGAAAGCTAATGTTCCAATATTCTAGATCACGCATACACATTTTGGACTCTGATAGACGCTATAGAATGTATTGTAATATGGTGACTCAGGTGCCTTTATACCTGTACAAGCGTAGAGGTTAAACAGTACTTATGTAATATTGTGCTATACTTTATATAGAATGGGATTGAAGGGCAAGGTGTATATGGAGGGAGGGCTTGAATACCAGAATCTTAAGGCACATATTTTACCTGTTGAAATCCATGTGATTTTTGTATTTTTATTTTAGAATACTTTTTTTTACACATTTACCTATGAGACAATGTAAAACATAGCACTATCACATCAATTGTAAGAAATATAATTAGTTTTTTTTTTTGTACATTTCATCAAGTGTGTATCTGTTTTCTTATTTTAAATAGTTGTATACAATGTTTTGTTGTAGATTCTGTAGTGTGTGACTGTTTCTTGTTCAGTTTTCCTCAAGTGCCTCTGTCTGTTTACAGTTGTATGTTGTTTTTTTAGTCGGTGGTGGGATAAATTATTCCATTGGTCTTGTACTGGGGATTTTGTACTTGGGATTTAAATGAAGTCAAGTGAAATCATCATTCACCTTGCTTTGAGTGGCATGTTCGAGAGTATGGTGAGTCTTTGTTCTACAGTACCAGACAAAAGTTTGGACACACCTACTCATTCCAGGGTTTTTCTTTATTTTTACTATTTTCTACATCGTTGAATAATAGTGAAGACATCCAAAACAAATATGGAATCATGTAGTAACCAAAAAAGTGTTAGAAGAATCTCAAATATATTTTGATTTGTTTAATTAAGTAGCCACCCTTTGCCTTGATGACAGCTTTGCACACTGTGGCATTCTCTCAACCAGCTTCACGAGGTAGTCACCTGGAATGCATTTCAATTAACAGATGTTCATTTGTGGAATTTCATTCCTTAATGTGTTTGAGCCAATCAATTTTGTTGTGACAAGGTAGGGTTGGTATATGACAGATGGAGATGCTTTAGTTAAACAAAGTGTCTGCAAAGTGTGTAGACAATTGCGTTTAAAAAAAAGAACACTTTTAAAAAATAAAATAGTTTTAGAGAACTTTTAAAATTAAAAATAAAGTTATCTTCACTGGTTCCTCAGATGATATTATAAACTAATAATACACTCAACAAAAATATAAACGCAAAATGTAAAGTGTTGGTCCCATGTTTCATGAGCTGAAATAAGATCCCAGAAATTTTCCAGACACACACAAAATATTCTTCTCAAATTTTGGAGTGGTGGAAAAAGTACCCAATTGTCATACTTGAGTAAAAGTAAAGATACCGTCATAGAAAATGACTCGAGTCACCAAGAAAAATACTACTTGGCTAAAAGTCTAAACGTATTTGTTTATAAATATACGTTAGTATCAAAAGTAAAAATATAAATAAATTCAAATTGCTTATAATAAGATCAGACGGCACGGTGTTCTTTTTTTATGGAGAACCAGGGGCACACAACAACACGCAGACATTTTCAAACAAAGTGTTTCGTGAGTCCTCCAGATCAGAGGCCGTAGGGGTGACCAGGGATGTTCTCTTTCCTGTCCTGCTAAGTATTGAACATGTAACAAGGACTTTTGGGTGTCAGGGAAAATGTATGGAGTAAAAGTAACATTTTCTTTAGGAATGTAGTAAAGTAAAACATAAAAAGTCAAGTTCTGATTGGCTAATTGACATCATTTGAGTCAATTGGAGGTGTACCTGTGGATGTATTTCGAGGTCTACCTTCAAACTCAGTGCCTCTTTTCTTGACATCATGGGAAAATCAAAAGAAATCAGCCAAATTGTAGACCTCCACAAGTCTGGTTCATCCTTGCAAGCTATTTCCAAATGCCTGAAGGTACCATGTCCATCTTTACAAACAATAGTACACAAGTATAAACACCATGGGACCACACAGCAGTCATACCGCTCAGGAAGGAGATGTGTTCTGTCTCCTAGAGATGAACATACTTTGGTGCATAAATGCAAATCAATCCCAGAACAACAGCAAAGGACCTTGTGAAGATGCTGGAGGAAACGGGTACAAAAGTATCTATTCACAGTTAAACGAGTCCGATATCGAGTCCTATATCGACATAAACTGAAAGGCTGCTCAGCAAGGAAGAAGCCACTGTTCCAAAACTGCCATATGGATTGTAACTGCACATGGGGACAAAGATCATACTTTTTGGAGTTATGTCCTCTGGTCTGATGAAACAAAAACATAACTCTTTGGCCATAATGACCATCGTTATGTTTGGAGGAAAAAGGAGGAGGCTTGCAAGATGATGAACACCATCCCAACCATGAAGCACAGGTGTGGCAGCATCATGTTGTGGGGGTGCTTTACTGCAGGAGGGACTGGTGCTCTTCACGAAATAGATGGCATCATGAAGGCAGGAAGATTATGGGGCTATAATGAAGCAATATCTCAAGACATCAGTCAGGAAGTTCAAGCTTGGTCGCAAATGGGTCTTCCAAATGGACAATGTCCCCAAGCATACTTCCAAAGTTGTGGCAAAATGGCTTAAAGACAACAAAGTCAAGGTATTGGAGTGGCCGTCACAAAGCCCTAACCTCAATCCTATAGAAACTTTGTGGGCAGAACTGAAAAGATGTGTGCGTGCAAGGAGGCCTACAAACCTGACTCAGTTACACCAGCTCTGTCAGGAGGAATGGGCCAAAATTCACCCAACTTATTGTGGGAAGCTTGTGGAAGGCTACCTGAAACATTTGACCCAAGTTAAACAATTCAAAGGCAATGCTACCAAATACTAATTGAGTGTATGTAAACTTCTGACCCACTGGGAATGTGATGAAAGAAATAAAAGCTTAAATAAATAAATCTCTACTATTATTCTGAAATTTCACATTATTAAAATAAAGTGGTGATCCTAACTGACCTATAACAGAGAATTTTGACTTGGATTAAATGTCAGGAATTGTGAAAATCTGAGTTTAAATGTATTTGGCTGATGTGTATGTAAAACTTCCGACTTCCAACTGTAAGTCTAAAATATATTGATGAGCTGTGACAGGACGGCTAAATTGTAATAGATTTTTTATTTGAACCTTTATTTAACTAGGCAAGTTATTTAAGAACATATTTTTTTTTACAATGACAGCCTAGGAACAGTGGGTTAAGTGTCTTGTTCAGGGGCAGAACAACAGATTTTTACCTTTGTCAGCTCGGGATTAAGGTCTATCAACCTTTCGGTTACTGGCCCAATACTAACCGCAAGGCCACCTGCCACCCCTAGTAAAGAGTAGATAGTAAAGGATACAGTATATACATATGAGATGAGCAATGTGATATATGTAAACATTCTTAGTGGCGTTATTAAAATGACTTGTGTTCCATTTTATTAACGTGGCCAATGATATCAAGTCTGTTGGGAGGCAGCTGCCTCACTGCTAGTGGTGGCTGTTTGAAAAACAGCTTTCTCAAGGCCATCAGATTGTTAATCTCTGTCCCAGCTTTGATGCATCTGTACTGAACTCGCCTTCTGGATGGAAGCAGGGTGAACATGTAGCGGCTCGGGTGGTTATTGACCGTGATGATCTTTTTGCCTTCCTGTGACATCGGGTGTTGTAGGTGTCCTGGAGGGCAGATAGTTTGCCCCTGGTGATGTGTTGTGTAGACCGACCGTACCACCCTCTGGAGAGCCCTGAGGATGTGGGCGGTGCAGTTGCCGTACCAGGCGGTGATGCAGCCCGAAAGGATGCTCTCGATTGTGCATCTAAAAGTTAGTGAGGGTTTTCGAGGACAAGCCACATTTATTTCATCCTCCTGAGTTTGAAGAGGCGCTGTTGCGTCTTCTTCACCACACTGTCTGTGTGCGTGGACCGTTTCAGTTTCAGTTTGTCGGTGATATGTTCACTGAAAAAAAACATAACTTTCCACCTTCTCAACTGCTGTTGTATGTCCCCTCTGAGGTTGCCCTTATCTTGATCTAGTTTCTGACCTAAGAGGCTCACTGTCTTTTCTGATCTTGTCCAGGAGGGGGTGTATTTGAGATGGGAGTATCTATAATTGACAATTGATATTGCCATTGGATGAGGTATTGTTTTGGTCCTAAGTGGTACCAAGAACGAGATAAGAACTTTGTTTAGGAGAACAAACTGAATGATAGTTTATAGCTAATGCTATCTAGCTATGGGATACTCCTCTTTCAAGTAAAAGGTTCTTTGTGAACTGTTTCTAAGATCTGTGTTTCGTCATGTGAGTTGAGATGGGTGTGTCTTGGCTATAAATTACACTAAGAACTGTTTTGTAAGCACTCTCAGAGAATTCATTTATAGACACTGAATTGATCTGAGAGTCACAGGGCTATGGTGAAGCTCATATGTAATTAAAGATGGACTTTATAATATACTCTGACTTGTGTGTGTGTGTGGTTTGCTCTCTCAATGTTTAATAATACAGGAAATTACCACGACAATGTATGAATAAAATATCACCATTTAATTCTTGAAATATATAATTTATAAATGCCTCATGAGCTTAGTTCAACCTTCATACTCTATGAGAACCCAGAATATGCTCTTGTTTTTCTCCTATGTTTGTAAACATTGTATACCCTCATAAAATGGTGAAACAATTTTGATATCATGGATGGTCAGTCCTTGCTGCATCCATACTGTAGCTCTGTGTATTAATCTGAGACTGGTTACATTTCTCCAGGCCCATCCCTTAGTTTTTTACCAAAACAGAGGCGGGGGCAACTGTTTTGTTCTTGTTTCATCTGTTGATTTGCCCTTTAAATGGCTGTATATTATCAAGATATCAAAGTTCCAACAAAGAGGTAAACGGGTCTATAGCAAATGCAGCAATGGCATACATTTTTTCACATGTAAATAGCACTTTTCAGTAGTGCTCAAAGCATGCCATTCCATGAGCGCAGCATTTATTTTTCAACTCAAATCAATGAGCCCAATCAGTCCTCAATGACAACAAAATCATAAACAACAGAGTAGGGCTGAGTAGTTTTGGGGTTATTCTCAGGTAAAACAATTTGACTAATCTATACCATATTTTTGTCTTCTAATGCCTCTTAAGGGGAAAGTCCTATTCTTGAAGATCTTAGGGGTATAACTTTTATTGGAATGACTGGCATTCTGATTGACTTTGGTTTTTAATGTAAAGATATAATTTAATTGTATTATTATATGTAGTAGAAAGCGATGGGTTAGAAGAAGCCTACATAACCAACCCATAAAGTAAAACTGAATGTCCATATATGGCCAGCTATGTCAACTTGATTTATCCTGCAATAGATGTGGTTCAATTGGTAACAAACGTTTTTGTCTTCTAATGCCTTTTAAGGGGAAAGTAATCTAAAAGTAACAATGTAATCATATTACATTACTGAGTTTGAGTAATCCAAAAGTTACATAACTAATTACAATTTTGGACCTGTAACTGTAAAGGATTACATTTAGAAAGTAACCTTCCCAACCCTTCTTGAGACATGATGTACATCAAATGCTAGTAGAGTTATTATATTTGCCCAGCAAATTCATTCTTTGTTCAGTACTTCTCTGTAGGGTGGTGCACTCCTTGGAACGTCTGCACTAATTCTCAATGTCTCTGGGTGTAACATAATTCTAAATCCGGAGGTTGTTGTTGTAAGCAACAACATCTGGCTGGTGACTCAGCATTGCAGACTGAACCAGAAACTCCCTAGTTGGGCAACAAAGTACCATTTATAAATGGGAAATATATTTTTGTCTAAGGGGGATAAAAAAATAACTTAACAGAGATGGATTTGACTGTCTTCTGTCAGTTATTCTCAACATCTGTTTTTCACTTGCACTGCAGCGGTCTGTATGACCATAATTATGACGGTAATATGTAGTGTGTTTTCACATCTATTTCACTTTTGTTTTATCTATTTCACTTGCTTTGGCAATGTAAACATACGCTTCCCATGCCAATAAATTGAATTGAATAAATAGCATCGGACATGATCAAATACACTACTCCTACGCCAGTACTCTATTTAAAAAGGAAGGGCTACAACTATGGCAATGGTAAATAAAGTACACAGAAGGGAGGAGCGTGGAGTGGGGGGGTGGAAGGGAGGGTCTAAAATATTTTTGTGGGGCTACGATCTTCCATGAGCAACATTTTGCTTAACACGATTGGTCGGCGGTGACGAAATGGGCGGTTCTACGGTCTCTGGTGAACGTGTCAACGTCAAATAAGCCTGTATCAGCTGTTTGGACCATTCTACTCACATCCACTGATAAAAACGTCAGCGACGAAGAGAGACGGTCTGCTACCTCAACCCGAAAAGGATTGAGATTTTTTCAGATTGGAACTCGAGTGCAGCGTCAAGCCGTATTCAGGTAGCGAGCGACGCAGTTTGTTTTGTAAATAAATCAATTTCTGTGTGCGATGTGCTGTTGTCTATATTTGGAGATTTAGCTATAACGTTACATTGCTCAACTATAGTAGGTCTACTTGGAACATAAACCTGCCCATTACAGGATACTGGTAAACACTGCATTTACAATGCCAGCATCGTCGTGGCACCTGCTGTTTGTGTTTAATTAAATATTTTGCCTCACCTAGCCATAAAGTGATATATTCAAGGCCTAACGTCGTTAACTATATGTGGAGGGCAACCATGCTGAACTTGATTAGGCTATGCATGTTGCATGCATGGAATTCTAGGTCGTCTGTCTTGTGATTTAGGACAACCATCAACCGCTATGTAACCATGGCAGCTCTTGACATGGACTTGAACTCACCGTTGCTGAGTACAGGCATCTCAACATTTCTACTGCTTCATCTCCTGTTCCTCTTATAGCATATTAGCTCAAAAGTATTGTGGAGCTCCTGCACCTAAATATAAACAATACCGGCACCCAAAATGAGTACCGGCACTTATACAGTCAAGCACTGTATGTAACCGGTGTCACAGCCACTCTTCCTCCCTCTCTCTTCACAGGAAATATGAATTCCCTACCGGGAAGGAGTGTGTCACTATGCAGAATCACCACAGTGGGCGCTATGAGGGTCCTCGTGGGTGCACCAGGTCACCCTGTCACGATGGCCCGTGCGACTTGCCTTGAGGCCGTCAGAGTGTGTCACTCGGTCTCGAGCTGCAAGGGCAGCGTCAACACCAAGAAGCGCGGTTATGACATTACCAGAAACCCACACCTGAACAAGGTAAAGCCCTGGATCAAGGTCCCCCAACTAGGGGCCTTGATTTTATTTGCCCCCCCCCCCCAAGTTTTCTGAGCAAAAAAAAATTCATATTTATTTTCATAAAATTATTGGACATAAGACTGTAAAAACACCAGCAGATCAGCTCCAAGTGGTTTTAATTTTGAAAATCTGTTCCAAAGTATTCCCACACATCACAGAGAGATATACACTGAGTGTACAAAACATTAAAGTGGAACTGACAGCATTTTAATTACTTTGCAGATATGAAACAAACAGACAATAATATCAGTAAAAAAATATCAAATTCCCAGTTTTATGCTACAAAATCAATTTCATCAGAGGTTTTAAAAATATGTTTCACCCAACATTCCATGACATACAGTAAGGAATTGTTGGAAAAATACAGTGCATTTGGATAGTATTCAGACCCCTTGACTTTAAAAAATGTTGTTACGTTACAGCCTTATTCTAAAATGTATTAAATTGTTTTTTCCCCTCATCAATATACACACAATACCCCATAATGACAAAGCAAAAACAGGTTTTTAGAAATGTTTGCAAATGTATTAAAAATAAATAACTAAAATATCCCATTTACATAAGTAAGTGTTCAGACTCTTTACTCAGTACTTTGTTGAAGCACCCTTGGCAGCGACTACAGCCTTAAGTCTTCTTGGGTATGATGCTACAAGCTTGGCACATCTGTATTTGGGGAGTTTCTCCCCTTCTTCTCTGCAGATCCTCTCAAGATCTGTCAGGTTGGATGGGGAGCGTCGCTGCACAGCTATTTTCAGGTCTCTCCAGAGATGTTAGATCTGGTTCAAGTCCAGGCTCTGGCTGGGCAACTCAAGGACATTCAGCTACTTGTCCCGAAGCCACTCCAGCGTCTTCTTGGCTGTGTGCTTAGGGTCGTTGACCTGTTGGAAGGTGAACCTTCGCCCCCAGTCTGAGGTCCTGAGCGCTCTGGAGCAGGTTTTCATCAATGATCTCTCTGCACTTTGTTTCGTTCATCTTTCCCTCAATCCTGACTAGTCTCCCAGTCACTGCCACTAAAAAACATCCCAACAGCGTGATGCTGCCACCACCATGCTTCACCGTAAGGATGGAGGCAGGTTTCCTCCAGACGTGACGCATGGCATTCAGGCCAAAAGGTTCATTCTTGCTTTCATCAGACCAGAAAATCTTGTTTCTCATGGTCTGAGAGTCCTTTCGGTAAACTCCAAGCAGGCTGTCATGTGCCTTTTACTGAGGAGTGGGTTCTGTGTAGCCACTCTAACATAAAGGCCGGATTTTGTCATTTTACCTTTATTTAACCAGGTAGGCCAGTTGAGAACATCTTTATTTAACCAGGTAGGCCAGTTGGGAACAAGTTCTCATTTACAACTGCGACCTGGCCAAGATAAAGCAAAGCGACACAAACAACAACACAGAGTTACACATGGAATAAACAAGCAATCACTACCCTGGGGCATTGGAATATTTTTTAGACCAGAGGAAAGAGTGCCTCCTACTGGCCCTCCAACACCACTTCCAGCAGCATCTGGTCTCCCATCCAGGGACCAACCCTGCTTAGCTTCAGAAGCAAGCCAGCAGTGGGATACAGGGTGATATGCATCAGGCATACCAAATACATTTTATTGACAACGAAGAGATAAAAAAAATAGTATATTTCACCTTTATTTAACCAGGTAGGCAAGTTGAGAACAAGTTCTCATTTACAATTGTGACCTGGCCAGGATAAAGCAAAGCAGTTCGACACGTACAACGACACAGAGTTACACATGGAGTAAAACAAACATACAGTCAATAATACAGTATAAACAAGTCTATATACGATGTGAGCAAATGAGGTGAGATAAGGGAGGTAAAGGCAAAAAAAGGCCATGGTGGCAAAGTAAATACAATATAGCATGTAAAACACTGGAAAGGTAGATTTGCAATGGAAGAATGTGCAAAGTAGAAATAAAAATAATGGGGTGCAAAGGAGCAAAATAAATAAATTGTAGAGTGCATACCCTGGCTAATTAACCTGTTCTAAGGGCAAGGGGCATGCAACTCAAAATTCGGAAGGTGTTCTTAATGTCTTGTACACTCTCAGTGTATGTAATCCAATACAAATGTAAGCAAGGTTTGAAAACGATTATGTTTTGCTCAAATATTCTATCTGTTTGCAGTCTACAAATGTTTTCTGATTATGTTCAGGCCTCCTGACAATCACTCAAGAAAAATATTGTCCCGCGTCTGAATCTCATTGATGATTCCTGCCCCTAGAACACCACAGACAGTGTAGTGCCATCAGATGAAAATTCACCGCTCTCATTCAGGACATTGAGATTATTCTATAGGCTCGGGCTGGGTGATATACTGGTATTGATGCAGGGACCTGGTTTGGGTTATTACTTTACCTTCTATACCGGTATTTGAATGTTTGGTTTGTTAAATGTGATGAACCATGTGTTATGTCAATTTTTATTGTTTACTTCGCTACTTGAGTCATCTCTCTCCGCTTTCTCTCTGCCACTTTCCACACAGACCTAGCCACGCCCCCTGTCACTCAAAGAGCGCATTTGATGTTCTCCACCACGAGACACTTGCATTCAGTCTGCATGGTCAATGCAGCACATGCAACATTGTTGATGAAAACAATATTGTTTTCACTTTGCTTCTTAATATAAATCCACTAGCGTTCTATAATGACACTATTAGTTTGTGTTTCATACATCAGCAAACAGCTAGTTTGTATTTTCTTAGCAAGTTGCCCTAAATCTTGTGAGATGCTAACTGTTAGTTGCTAATGCTAATAGCTAGCAAGCAAGCTAAAAATGTACTAAGTAAGAGCAAAAGTAGATGGCTGATACAGCCTGATAATACCAATGATTGTGTAGCCCTAAATCAGCATGTTGTTTGTGCAACAGTATGTTCTAAATCAAATAGGAATATGCAAAGCAAGCATTTGTTAGCTACATGAAGTAATTTATAGGGTCCCCTAGGAAACGCTTATCAACACTTCAGTTCCTATCCTGTCACAATAACTTCTCCCTGGCATTTTAATTTGTTGTCTTCTCAAACAACAGTCTTAAAAGTGCCCACTATATTCTATCTATATAATTAGAATAGTCATTCTATTTCCATGATTCCAACAGTTTTGCTCTAATTTGCAAATTAAATCGCAAATGCAACGTTTGGTTAAATAAGTCCTAGATTATTTGCCCATATCGTGCAGCCATATGTGGCAGTGTGGAAATTATCTCAATTGAGCTTAAGTAAAAATACTTTCACGTACTGCTTAAGTTGTTTTTTGGGTATCTTTACTATTTTTGACCATTTTTACATTTACTTCACTACATTCCTAAAGAAAATACTGTACTTTTTACTCCATACATTTTCCCTGACACCTAAAAGTACTTGTTACACATTGAATGCTTAGGAGGACAGGGAAAAAGGTCCAATTCACACACTTGTCAACAGAACAAGTACTGCCTCTGATCTGGAAGACTCACTAAACACAAATGCTTTGTTTGTAAATTATGTCTGAGTGTTGGAGTGTGCCCCTGGCTATCTGTAAATACAAAAAAAAAAACTAGAAAATGGTGCCATTTGGGTTGCTTAAAATATTTTTTTCTTTGACTTTTGATACTTAAGTATATTTAAAACCAAATCCTTTTAGACATTTACTCAAGTAGTATTTCACTGGGTGACTCACTTTTACTTGAGCAATTTTCAATTAACGTAGCTTAACTTTTTTTTTTTTTTTTTTCAAGTATGACAATTGGGTATTTTTTCCACCACTGCAATTGAGTGCAGGAAATGTGGAAATGATACAAGTGCTGAAATTTGTTTTGGTTGAAGTTGAATTGAACAGTATAAAACAATCAGAATGGAGAAAGACCCATTGACATGACTGAGAATGTATGTGTTGCCACCCTAGGATCATTCACCAATAAAGCAAATGTAGAACTTTTATTATTCAAAAACTAAAAATACTGTCATACCGTCCTATTAAAAAAAACAATACTGTGATATAATATTTTGACCATATCGCCCAGCCCTAGTGTAGGCTGCCTTATAATGAGTAAAGATGTGCTATGCACCACACAGATTATCTTCTAAGGCTGCTCAAGTGTCACTAAACAGTGTTTGTGGCAAATATTTATGCGCAAAATGTCAAATGTGCGTCAGAGAGGGTACAGTAGTGAGTATGTTTACATGCAGACTAATAATTAGATGTTAAACTGATTATGGCAATAGGCAGATTATTCAATAGTCATATAAACACCATACTCTGCTTATCTTAATCGGCCAAAGGTCCAAATCAAAGTAAACATACAACGATTAAAACACCTGGTTTTCTGAGCAATCTTTAGAATGATTAGTACATGTAAACATCTTAATCAGAGTTCCAGGGGTGTATTTGATCTGCCCATGTGCTAGCACCAGTAGAGCGATCCTCCCTCTTTTGCGCGAGTGAAGTTTGTTCCGAACATCTGAATGTATGCGCCTTGGAAATAGTTTTCATATTCAAACTTTGTCCGAACTCAGAATCAAATATGCTTCCCAAAAAAACACATGTTTGCTGTGGTCGAACGTTTATTTTGATTGGTGTTTTTCTGCATTTTTAGAGTGCCATCAGGTGGCCTGATTTCAGATGTGTCCATTTAAACAGGATGATAAAATAAATCATTCTTCTTGCAAAGCATGTAAACGTTTTAATCAAACTATTATATTAATCTGACTATCCATGTAGCCACAATCAGTATTTGTATATGTTAACCTGTTTCCAGACCATTAAACACACATGCTGTTGAGAGGTCATGGGGTTGGTGCCATCATGGATTTGTAGATTGTAAACATCAACCAGGTTTTCTATGTGCTGCTGTACCATTACAGTATGTTACACTCAATGTAATGTACAATACTGGAATGTGAATAATATGGTTTCACTTGAAATCTTTAGTGCACGTCAGAGAACATTCCACTATTCAGGGAACATACTCATTAGGAAATAATAATAATGAATGCCAACAAATGCAATAGGGTTTCTCGCAGCTTCCCTGTTTAAAGCCCAAATACCTAAAGAATGGCAAACTGAATGAATAAAAAGCACCCTAAGGAAAAGCTTAAAAGATGCACCAAAGACCTAACACACAACCAGTCCAGAAACACACCGCAGTCATTTTGTTACGTAAGACATTGGTTTCAACATGCAAATAAAAATCCCTTGAGAGTTCCCATTAATCAGTTCCCATATATAAGTGCTTTGGGTTAGGGGGTGTGTCTATGGTTGTCTGGTGTGGGAAGTCATAGTAATTAGGTTATTCAATTATTGCATCTGTGCTCCGAGTGTCCACCTCTCTTTTTCTAGTCATAGTAACAGACATGAAGGGGGATGGCAACTAGATTTAGTCGCTGGCCGATTCTTTTGGGAGCTGATGGTTGGGTGGGCCGGAACATAATTATAATAATTTAGAACACTGCAAATTGACCACAACTAAGCCTAAAAAGAGAATGTATTTAAATTATCAATTTTATACCTTGATTACATTGATACATATATTTATATATGTACAGTTGAAGTTGGAAGTTTACATACACTCAGGTTGGAGTCATTTCAACTTGTTTTTCAACCACTCCACACATTTCTTGTTAATAAACTATAGTTTTGGCAAGTCGGTTAGGACATATACTTTGTGCATGACACAATACATTTTTCCAACAATTTTTTACAGACAGATTATTTCACTGTATCACAATTCCAGTGGGTCAGAAGATTACATACACTAAGTTGACTATGCCTTTTAAAGAGCTTAGAAAATTCCAGAAAATGATGTCATGGCTTTAGAAGCATCTGATAGGCTAATTTACATCATTTAAGTCATTGGAGGTGTACCCATGGATGTGTTTCAAGACCTACCTTCAAACTCAGTGCCTCTTTGCTTGACATCATGGGAAAATCAAAAGAAATCAGCCAAGACCTCAGAACAAAAGTTGTAGACCTCCACAGGCCTGGTTCGTCCTTGGGAGAAATTTCCAAACGCCTGAAGGTACCATGTTCACCTGTACAAACAATAGTATGCAAGTATAAACACAATGGGACCACGCAGGCGTCATACCGCTCAGGAAGGAGACATGTTCTGTCTCCTAGAGATGAATGTACTTTGGTACGAAAGAGCAAAATCAATCCCAGAACAACAGCAAAGGACCTTGTGATGATGCTGGAGGAAACGGGTACAAAAGTATCTACATCCACAGTAAAACGAGTCCTTTATCAACATAACCTGAAAGGCCGCTCAGCAAGGAAGAATCCACTGCTCCAATTTTCGAGTGGCCATCACAAAAGTGGCCATCACAAAGCCCTGACCTCAATCCCATAGAAAATGTGTGGGCAGAACTGAAAAAGCGTGTGCGAGCAAGGACGCCTACAAACCCGACTCAGTTACACCAGCTCTATCAGGAGGAATGGTCCAAAATTCACCCAACTTATTGTGGGAAGCTTGTAGAAGGCTACCCAAAACATTTAACCCAAGTTAAACAATTTAAAGGCAATGCTACCAAATACTAATTGAGTGTATGTAAACTTCTGTTAGTTAAGGAAATAAAAGCTGCAATAAATCATTCTCTACTATTATTCTGACATTTCACATTTTTAAAATAAAGTGGTGATCCTAACTGACCTAAGACAGGGAATTTTTACTTGAATTAAATGTCAGGAATTTTGAAAAACTGAGTTGAAATGTATTTGGCGAAAGGTGTATGTAAACTTCCCGACTTCAACTGTATATATATTTTTTGGGGGGGAGATTGGGCTGAATTCCTGGCTATTTTCCGGGGTTGAGGGGGCAAAACAAAACTTGTGCGCTTGTTGCCGACCCCTAACAAAGGTTGAAGAATGAAATGCAAATATGTTTCTGATTCTGATCATGTTTGCCCTTGCAGATGTAAGTTCAAATGAGCCCTGGGTTCTGTATAGTCTCTCTCTCCATAGCCTCTCTATAGTCTCTCTACAGTCGTGGCCAAAAGTTTTGAGAATGACACATTAATTTTCACAAAGTCTGCTGCCTCAGTTTGTATGATGGCAATTTGCATATTCTCCAGAATGTTATGTGATCAGATAAATAGCAATTAATTGCAAAGTCCCTCTGCCATGCAAATGAACTGAATCCCCAAAAAACATTTCCACTGCATTTCAGCCCTGCCACAAAAGGACCAGCTGACATCATATGTGAGTGTTGACAAGGACAATGCTGGAGATCACTCTGTCATGCTGATTGAGTTCGAATAACAGACTGGAAGCTTCAAAAGGAGGGTGGTGCTTGGAATCATTGTTCTTCCTCTTTCAGCCATGGTTACCTGCTAGGAAACACGTGCTGTCATAATTGCTTTTGCACAAAAAGGGCTTCACAGGCAAGGATATTGCTGCCAGTAAGATTGCACCTAAATCAACCATTTATCGGATCATCAAGAACTTCAAGGGGAGCGGTTCAATTGTTGTGATGAAGGCTTCAGGGCACCCAAGAAAGTCCAGCAAGCGCCAGGACCGCCAGTACAGAGCTTGCTCAGGAATGGCAGCAGGCAGGTGTGAGTGCATCTGCACGCACAGTGAGGCGAAGACATTTGGAGGATGGCCTGGTGTCAAGACGGGCAGCCAAGAAGCCACTTCTCTCCAGGAAAAGCATCAGGGACAGTCTGATATTCTGCAAAAAGTACAGGGATTGGAATGTTGAGGACTGGGGTAAAGTCATTTTCTCTGATGAATCCCCTTTCTGATTGTTTGGGGCATCCGGAAAAAAGCTTGTCTGGAGAAGACAAGTTGAGCGCTACCATCAGTCCTGTGCCATGGCAACAGTGAAGCATCCTGAGACCATTCCTGTGTGGGGTTGCTTCTCAGCCAAGGGAGTGGTCTCACTCACAATTTTGCCTAAGAACACAGCTATGAATAAAGAATTGGGAAGGTTGACCAACACATCCTCAGAACAGCTTCTAATCCAGACCATCCAGGACCAGTTTGAGGCAGGGTGTCAAACAATGCCTTTTCCAGCATGATGGAACGGCACCTTGCCATGATGTTGGTTGAGAACGACAGGGTTGTCCAGGATCACGCCAAGGTTCTTAGCGCTCTGACAATGGAGTTGTCAACCGTGATGGCGTCATGGAACGGGCAGTCCTTCCCCGGGAGGAAAAGCAGCTCCGATTCAGCTTTTGGGTCCATCATCCACACTGATATGTCTGCCAGACATGCAGAGATGCTTCCCACCTGGTCAAAAGCATATAGAACTTGTGGTAAATGTCCTCAGGTTATGACAGAGCCAAGTGACTTGGTGGACAAACAAAAGAGCCCACACCAGTGGTGAGAGCTGACAAACTCCAAGATTGATCGCCACGCCAGAATGGCGACTGTCAGGTAGGACAGGATGTGGCCCAGAAGTTAATTGACATCATGAGGGTGGAGGGAGGATTGCATGGTCTTGAAAATCGAAGGCAGCCGACAGGTGCAAATATGACTCAGAGGATCAACTTCATGTAGTTGATCAAGAAGTACTCCATAGTCTTGAAATCTGATTTGACAAAAGGTATTCTAAAGACACAGAAGCAGCAAACATTGTGGAAATTTTGGATAAAAGTGTACTGGTCTGTAGTTGTTGACATCGGAGGGATCGAGTGTAGGTTTTTTCAGAATGCAACTCTCTGTAGCCTCTCTATAAGACGGAAGGGACTCTGTAGCTTCTCATATGAGCTCTCTGAGAAGGTCTCCGGAAATGGTCTGGAGAAGAGAGGAGGGGATCTATAGTCTCTATATTTCCTCTCTGTGAGCAGAACCAGCGGTGCCTCTTAGCAAACGGCTGTCTATCACCTGGTCCAAATTGGATCATCTGACACACACACAGGAGGGAGGAAGGTTGAGTTAGGGTAATCACAACTGGTAAAGTCTTTTAAGAGACAAGGAGGAAAATTAAATAAATGCTTAAAGTTACATTGTTTGGAGCTCTCTGTAGCTGCAATGGTCTCAGTCCGGATGTTAAAGTCACTTCCATTTAATCAAAGAATGCAGAAAGTAATTGATAGTTCTATAACTGAACTAAGGATGATAGGATGGAAGAGGAGAGAGTAGCGGGAGAGAGAGCACGGCGCGATACATCCGAGTAGGGGCATGTGGGAAGTCCGGGGATTTACAAGGTTATTGGTGGGGAGTTGCAATGAGGTTAGTGGAAGAACAGCATCTAAAAGATGAACAGGAATTGTCCTTTGTTAAAGAGGGTGATTCTGCAAAGAAGGAGGCTTTCAAAGGTAGAGGAAAAACCCCAAACACCTGGTGGCCTTTTTATAGTATGTTTTGAACAGGGAACCAGGCATTTTAATTGTTAAGCTTGAAAGGGCTGGTAACTGTACAGCATGGAATTCAAAGGAGGCGATAGACAGATGGGTTTTTAGTATGATTTTGACCACTTGGGAGAGATGAGGATCCCGGTGCCACCACCCCGCTGACCAGAAGCTCTCGGGTGTGCTCTGGAGGTCACGTGGGCGACTGAAAGTGCAGTAGGAGTGCGGTTGCTGGTCATCCATGTTTCCTTAAGGGAAGTTTAGGGACTTTAAATGTTTAAATTAAATGTTTTCCTCATCAATTCAGATCCATTTTATTTATGGGACCACCAGATGTCACCAAGTGCTATACAGAACCGCCTAAAACAGAAAGGGATAGATAGACACATAGTTGACAGGCTACAGAAGAGGCTAGCTAATGCAAAGGAGATTGGAATGACAAGTGGACTAGGAATGTTCAGAAAGTTAAGCTTACGTAGCAAGAATCTTATTGACTAAAATGATTTAAATGATACAGTACTGCTGGAGTAGGCTAGCTGTTAGTGGCTGTGATGTTGACACTACACTAATCAAGTCGTTCCGTTTGAGTGTAATAGTTTTTGCTGCTATTTAGCTGGCTAGCTAGCAGGTTATTGCGTTAATTTAAAAAAGAACGACAATAGCTGGCTTAGGCAAGTCAATTGTCTTAGAACAAATTCTTATTTACAATGACGGCAAACAAATAGGAACAGTGTACTGTAATAGTTTCTACAGTGCCTTGTTCAGCTGTCTAGCTACGTTAAAAGAACGATTTTTGGCCAGCTAACCTTGAAAATCAGCTCTAGACTGCACAATTGTCTTAGATACAAAGACTTTATTAGCTGGCTAGCTACGATCAAACAAATCAAACCGTTGTACTGTAATGAAGTGAAATGAAAATGTGATACTACCTGTGGAGCGAGCTATGGAATGTTGACCGGGTAGTTGAAGTTCAATTCGGTAGAGGTTGGCTAGCTGTTGGCTAGCTAGCTAGCAGCATCTCCTACGTTAAGGACGACAAATAGCTGGCTAGCTAACCTCGGTAAATTAAGATAATCACTCTAAGTCTACACACTCTAAACTACACAATTATCTTGGATACAAGACAGCGAAGACCACTAGGTAGCTAGCTGACACTACGCAGAGTCAAAATACAGCTTGAATAAAGAAGGTGCCAACACAGAGAGCAACTTCTCTCAACCATCCAGGACAGTTTGGGTCAAACAATGGCATGATGGAGCACCTGCCATAAGGCAAAAGTGATAACTAGGGCTCATGTCAAAACATCGATATTTTGGGTCCAGGCAGAAACTTCCCAGACCTTAAAAGCATATAGAACTTGTGGTCAGTCCTCAAGTGACGGGTGACAAACAAAAACCCACAAATTCTGACAAACTCCAAGCATTGATTATGCAAGAATGGGCTGTCATCAGTCAGGATGTGGCCCAGAAGTTAATTGACATCATGCCAGGGGAGATTGCATAGGTCTTGAAAAAGAAGGGCCAACACTGCAAATATTGACTCTTTGTATCAACTTCATGTAATTGTCAATAAAAGCCTTTGACACTTTTGAAATGCTTGTAATTATACTTCAGTACTCCATAGTAACATCTGACAAAAATATCTAAAGACACAGAAGCAGCAAACATTGTGGAAATTATATTAGTGTCTTTTTTTTCTCGTTATTTTTACGACTGTATAGCCTCTCCCTCTCAGTAGCCTCTCTATATCCTTTCTGTAGGCTGTCTATATCCTACTATATCCTCTCTGTAGCGAGAGCCTCTGTAGAACTATATCCTCTCTGTAGCCTCTCTATATCCTCTGTAGCCTCTCTATATCCTATAGGCTCTCTATATCCTCTCTTAGCCTCTCTATATCCTCATCTGTAGCCTCTCTATATCCTCCTGTAGAACTCTGATATCCTCTGTAGCCTCTCTATATCCTCTGATCCTATATCCTCTGTAGCCTCTCTATATCCATAGGACTATATCAGCCTCTCTATATCCTCCTGTGTTCTGCCTGTATCCCATATCCTCTCTGTAGCCTCTCTATATCGAGCCTTCGTAATAGGGTCTATATCCTCTCTGAGCCTCTCTATATCCTGGTAGCCTCTCTGTAGCCTCTCATATCCTCTCTGTAGCCTCCCATCCTCTCTGTAGCATTCTATATCCTCGCTCTATATCCTCTCTGTAGCCTCTCTATATCCTCTCTGTAGCCTGACATCCTCTCTGTAGCATATCCTCTCTGTGATGAGGCTCTCTATATCCTCTCTGTAGCCTCTCTATATCCTCTGTAGCCTCTCTATATCCTCTGTAGCATAGGCTGTCTATATCCTCTCTGTAGCCTCTCTATATCCTCTCTGTAGGCTGTCTATATCCTTCTGTAGCCTCTCTATATCCTCTCTAGGCTCTCTATATCCTCTCTATAGGCTCATATCCTGGTAGGCTCTCTATATCCTCTCTGTAGCCTCTCTATATCCTCTGTAGTTTCTCCACGCATCGCGCTCTGTAGCCTCAAATATCCTTTCTGGTAATCCTCTCTGAAGCCTCTCTATATCCTCTGTAGGCGTATCCCTTATGGCTATATCCTCTCTGTAGCCTCTCTATATCCTGGTGTGATCACAAATCCTCTCTATAGGCTCTCTATATCCTCTCTATAAAATTTATTTATATCCTCTCTGTAGCCTCTCTATATCCTCTGTAGCATCCTCTCTAGGCTGATATCCTCTCAAATCCTGCTGTAGCCTCTCTATAAACCTCTCTGTACCCCAAACAGCAAGCAATGCAGGTGTAGAATATCCTCTCTGTAGCCTAGGAAAATCCTCCCTGTAGAAAAGCCAAAATCCTAGGAAGAAATCCTAGTAGGCTCTCTAATCCAGGCTCTCTATATCCTCTCTGTGGCCAGTCCTATCCTCTGGCTGTGCCGGGTGTCTATATCCTCTCTGAGCCTTATAACAGAACATGGCCAAGATGTTCAAATGTTCATAAATGACCAGCATGGTCGCCTCTCTATATAATAATAAGGCAGAACAGTATCCTCTCTGTAAAGCCTCTCTGTAGCTGGCCTCTCTGTATCAGCAGCACGGCTGTCTATATCCAGGTGGACTGGGGACAGCAAGGAGTCATCATGTCAAGTAGTCCTGGGGCATGGTCCTAGGCCTTAGGGGTAGCTGGTCAGCTGTTTCCTTAAGGGGTTTAAATTAAATGTTTTCCTCATCAATCAATCCATTTTATTTATGAGCCAATGTCACCAAGTGCCAGGTGGACTGGGGACCCCAAACAGCAAGGAGTCATCATGTCAGGTAGTCCTGGGGCATGGTCACTAGGGCTCAGGTCAGCACCTTAGAGAAAGAAGGAATTATTAATAATTAAAAAAAAACAACTAGAGAACGCAAGTCAGTTAGATTCACAATGACAGGAACAGTGGGTTAACTGGACAGGAGCAGAATTACAGATTTTTACCAGATATAACAAAACTGACCCCAGCCCAAAGACTCATAAACTACTGCAGCATAAATACTGAGTTCGAGAGATAGCAGAGAAACAGCAGGTCTGGGACAAGGTAGCACGTCCAGTGAACAGGACAGGGTTCCATAACTGCAGGCAAACAGGATACTGGAGACCCCACCCAATTTGCCAAAGCACAGCCCCTGACACCACTGGAGGATATCTTCAACCACCAACTTACCATCCTAGACAAAGACTGACAATAGCCCAGATATAACAGATCTCCTAGCCCACGGCACAAACTATTGCAGCACTATTGTACTTCCGGGCCGACAGAGATGGCGCCAACCCAGAAACAGGATGACCACATCAGTGAATCAACCCAGGTCATCTTAGGTGACGCATACCCTCCAGGGACGGCATATAAGAGAGCCCCAGCAAGCCAGTGACTCAGCCCCTGTAACGGGTTAGAGGCGGATCCTGGGCCTTTCAACCAGGACAACAGAATGGATCCCAGCCGGAAAAAAACCGGCCAGGCAGGAAAGCAAGGGTGGTATTCTGTTGCTCCAGAGCCTTTCCCCACTTCACCTTCCCACTCCTGGGCCAGACTACACTCAAAATCATATGACCCACTGAAGAGATGAGTCTTCAGTAAAGACTCACTGGAAGGTTGAGACCGGTGCAGCCAGCGGGTCTCTGACATGGGACAGAAACAAACACCTTCCATAAAAATGGAGCTCTATAGGAAAGCCCTAGAAACATATAGGAACTCAAATCCTTCTGTCCACCTGATTTAGAATTCCTCACAATCAAATGTAGACTGCATTATCTACCAAGAGAATTCTCTTCAATTATAATCACAGCCGTATATATTCCCCCCCAAGCAGACACATCGATGGCTCTGAACGAACTTTATTTGACTCTTTGCAAACTGGAATCCATACATCCTGAGGCTGCATTCATTGTAGCTGGGGATTTTAACAAGGCTAATCTGGAAACAAGACTCCCTAAAATGTATCAGCATATCGATTGCGCCACCAGGGCTGGCAAAACCTTGGATCACTGTTATTCTAACTTCCGCGACGCATATAAGGCCCTGCCCCGCCCCTCTTTCGGGAAAGCTGACCACGACTCCATTTTGCTGATCCCTGCCTACAGGCAGAAACTGAAACAAGAAGCCCCAACGCTGAGGTCTGTCCAACGCTGGTCCGACCAAGCTGATTCCACACTCCAAGACTGCTTCCATCACGTGAACTGGGACATGTTTCGTATTGCGTCAGGCAACAACATTGACGAATACGCTGATATGGTGTGCGAGTTCATTAGAACGTGCGTTGAAGATGTCGTTCCCATAGCAACGATTAAAACATTCCCGAACCAGAAACCGTGGATTGATGGCAGCATTCGCGTGAAACTGAAAGCGCGAACCACTGCTTTTAATCAGGGCAAGGTGACTGGTAATATGACCGATTACAAACAGTGCAGCTATTCCCTCCGTAAGGCTATCAAACAAGCTAAGCGTCAGTATAGAGACAAAGTAGAATCTCAATTAAACGGCTCAGAAACAAGAGGTATGTGGCAGGGTCTACAGTCAATCACGGACTATAAGACGAAATCCAGCACAGTCACGGACCAGGATGACTTGCTCCCAGGCAGACTAAATAACTTTTTTGCCCGCTCTGAGGACAATACAGTGCCACTGACACGGCCTGCAACGGAAACATGCGGTCTCTCCTTCACTGCAGCCGAGGTGAGTAAAACATTTAAACGTGTTAACCCTCGCAAGGCTGCAGGCCCAGACGGCATCCCCAGCCGCGCCCTCAGAGCATGCGCAGACCAGCTGGCTGGTGTGTTTATGGACATATTCAATCAATCCCTATACCAGTCTGCTGTTCCCACATACTTCAAGAGGGCCACAGTTGTTCCTGTTCCCAAGAGAGCTAAGGTAACTGAGCTAAACGACTACCGCCCCGTAGCACTCACTTCCGTCATCATGAAGTGCTTTGAGAGACTAGTCAAGGACCATATCACCTCCACCCTACCTGACACCCTAGACCCACTCCAATTTGCTTACCGCCCAAATAGGTCCACAGACGACGCAATCTCAACCACACTGCACACTGCCCTAACCCATCTGGACAAGAGGAATACCTATGTGAGAATGCTGTTCATCGACTACAGCTCGGCATTTAACACCATAGTACCCTCCAAGCTCGTCATCAAGCTTGAGACCCTGGGTCTCGACCCTGCCCTGTGCAACTGGGTACTGGACTTCCTGACGGGCCGCCCCCAGGTGGTGAGGGTAGGCAACAACATCTCCACCCCGCTGATCCTCAACACTGGGGCCCCACAAGGGTGCGTTCTGAGCCCTCCCCTGTACTCCCTGTTCACCCACGACTGCGCGGCAACGCACGTCTCCAACTCAATCATCAAGTTTGCGGACGACACAACAGTGGTAGGCTTGATTACCAACAACGACGAGACGGCCTACAGGGAGGAGGTGAGGGCCCTCGGAGTGTGTTGTCAGGACAATAACCTCACACTCAACGTCAACAAAACTAAGGAGATGATTGTGGACTTCAGGAAACAGCAGAGGGAACACCCCCCTATCCACATCGATGGAACAGTAGTGGAGAGGGTAGTAAGTTTTACGTTCCTCGGCATACACATCACAGACAAACTGAATTGGTCCACTCACACAGACAGCATCGTGAAGAAGGCGCAGCAGCGCCTCTTCAACCTCAGGAGGCTGAAGAAATTCGGCTTGTCACCAAAAGCACTCACAAACTTCTACAGATGCACAATCGAGAGCATCCTGGCGGGCTGTATCACCGCCTGGTACGGCAACTGCTCCGACCACAACCGTAAGTCTCTCCAGAGTGTAGTGAGGTCTGCACAACGTATCACCGGGGGCGAACTACCTGCCCTCCAGGACACCTACACCACCCGATGTTACAGGAAGGCCATAAATATCATCAAGGACAACACCCACCCGAGCCACTGCCTGTTCACCCTGCTATCATCCAGAAGGCGAGGTCATTACAGGTGCATCAAAGCTGGGACCGAGAGACTGAAAAACAGCTTCTATCTCAAGGCCATCAGACTGTTAAACAGCAACCACTAACATTGAGTGGCTGCTGCCAACACACTGACTCAACTCCAGCCACTTCAATAATGGGAATTGATGGGAAGGATGTAAAATATATCACTATCCACTTTAAACAATGCTACCTAATATAATGTTTACATACCCTACATTATTCATCTCATATGTATACGTATATACTGTACTCTATATCATCTACTGTATCCTTATGTAATACATGTATCACTAGCCACTTTAACTATGCCACTTTGTTTACATACTCATCTCATATGTATATACTCTACTCGATACCATCTACTGTATCTTGTCTGTATCTTGAGTGATGCTGCTCTGCACCATCACTCATTCATATCTTTATGTACATATTCTTTATCCCCTTACACTGTGTATAAGAAATTAGTTTTGGAATTGTTAGTTAGATTACTTGTTGGTTATTACTGCATTGTCGGAACTGGAAGCTCAAGCATTTCTTACACTCGCATTAACACCTGCTAACCATGTATACTGGAGGCTGAAATAGGAGGGGTCTGGAGACACTGTGGCCCCATCCGACAATACCCCCAGACAGGGCCAACTAATCAGGATATAACCCCACCCACTTTCCCAAAGCACAGCCCCCACACCACTGGAGGGATATCCACAGTCCAACTTACTACCCTGAGAGAAGGCTGAGTATAGCCCATGAAGATCTCCCCCATGGCAAGAACCTGAGGGTTCAATCTACACACAATAGCCCATGATGACAAAGCGAAAACAGAAATACCTTATTTACATAAGTATTCAGACCCTTTGCTATGAGACTTGAAATTGAGCTCAGGTGCATCCTGTTTCCATTGATTATCCTTGATGTTTCTACAACTTGATTGGAATCCACCTGTGGTAAATTCAATTGATTGGACATGATTTGGAAAGGCACACACCTGTCTATATAAGGTCACACAGTTGACAGTGCATGTCAGAGCAAAAACCAAGCGATGAGGTCGAAGGAATTGTCTGTAGAGCTTGGAGACAGGATTGTGTTGAGTCACAGATCTGGGGAAGGGCACCAAAAAAACTCTGCCACATTGAAGGTCCTGAAGAACACAGTGGCCTCCATCATTCTTAAATGTAAGAAGTTTGGAACCACCAAGACTCTTCCTAGAGCTTACCACCCGGCCAAACTGAGCAATCGGGGGAGAAGAGTCTTGGTCAGGGAGGTGACCAAGAATCCAATGGTCACTTTGACAGAGCTCCAGAGTTCTTCTATGGAGATGGACAAACTTTCAAGAAGAACATCCATCTTTACAACACTCCACCAATCAGGCCTTTATGGTAGAGTGGCCAGATGGATACCACTCCTCAGTAAAAGGCACATGACAGCCCACTTGGAGTTTGCCAAAAGGCACCTAAAAGAGTCTCAGACAACTAGAAACAATCTCTGATCTGATGAAATCAAGATAGAACTCTTCATCCTGAATGCCAAGCGTCACGTCTGGAGGAAACCTGGCACCATCCCTACGGTGAAGCATGGTGGTGGCAACATCATGCTGTGTGGATGTTTTTCAATGGCAGGGACTGGGAGACTAGGCAGGATCGAGGAAAAGATGAACGGAGCAAATTACAGAGAGATTCTTGATGAAAACCTGCTCCAGATTGTCAGGACCTCGGACTGGGGCGTAGGTTCGCCTTCCAACAGGACAACAACCCTAAGCACACAGCCAAGACAAAGCAGGAGTGGCTTCGAGACAAGTCTCTGAAAGTCCTTGAGTGGCCCAGCCAGAGCCTGGATTTGAACCAGATTGAATATCTCTGGTGAGACCTGAAAGAGCTGTGCAGTGATGCTCAAAAACCAACCTGACGGAGGATCTGCAGAGAAGAATGGAAGAAACTCCCCAAATACAGGTGTGCCAAGCTTATAGAGTCATACCCATGAAGACTCAAGGCTGTTATCGCTGCCAAAGGTGCTTCAACAAAGTACTGAGCAAAGGGTCTAAATACTTATGTTAATGTGATATTTCTTAATTTTATTTTTATACATTTGTCAAAATTTCTTAACAATTTTTGGCTTTGTCATTATGGGATAGTGTGTGTAGATTGAGGGGGGGGGAAAACAATGTAATCACTTTTAGAATAAGGCTGTAACAAAATGTGGAAAAATTCAATGGTCTGAATACTTTCTTGAATGCAATGTATAAGTATACGAATAATGTATTTCCATTTAGTATTTTTTTTTGTGTGTTAGTTGTATGTGTTGTTGAAATAATTATATTTGTACTTGAATTTAGTTTGTGTGAAGCTCAGTTGTAGAATAATGATCATTAATCTTATCAAACTCGCGCTTCATATCAACTCTAACGCAGTCCCATTCACCTTTCAACATATTGAATGATTTGACGGTCACACCATCAAACAGTTCTTAGGTTCCTTAAACAATGCGCTCAAGTTCAGTTCAAATTCCCCACTCGTATCACACTGAAATGAGGAAGTGGATTAGGTTCCATTTGAAGGTTAACATCTCATAGTTGGAGAGTGTCACTGTGATTGACACATTAATAGGTGTTTATTATTAATGGAAACCAAACCACAGGTGCAAGTGTCACATTACACTATCACAACTTTACATAGTGACACTGGTATGTTTACTGTAGCAAGTTGGTGAACAGTTTTTATTTTGTGATTTGTTTCCATGACGGGCCTCTCTGGCTTTCAGAATAGTTCTTTCCATTGAAGAAAGAAGAGGTAGAGCCAGTGTGTGAGAAAGAGGAAAGAAGATATTCGAAGAGGGTTCACGGGGGAGGGAATTCAGGCTCCTATCCCATTGGACAGAATAAATAGATGACCTCCACTCCCCCAAATGCTGAAACACACCCCTCCAGAATGACATGACAAAGTAGAGTGGCACTAACCACAACCAGATCCCAAAGTCACGACCCAATCAGCCCGCTGAGAAACCATAAGAATTTCCCTTCATGTAATAGGCCTAATAAAGGAATGCTACAGACATGATCAGAACCACAACATAGCTAAAGCACCACAGCTTCTTTATCGAAGGACAATAATTGTCAACACCTGATAGCTGGGTGTTTATGTGAGCAACAGCTAGCTCAACCAATGCTACAACATTGGCGAGATCAATCCTAATGTTGGATATGTGGTCCTCCACCCCCCCCCCCCCCGTAGGGCATGGCCTTCACCCTGCAGGAGCGCCTGCAGCTGGGCATCCACGGCCTGCTGCCCCCAGTCTTCCTCTCCCAGGACGTCCAGGTGCTCCGCATCATGAGGAGCTACGAGGGCCGCAACCCCCTCGACAAGTGAGCACACACACACACACAGATACAAATAATACACTTGCATATACAACACACAATGGCTAAAAGTGCACATTCAGACAGAAATACAGAAACTCTCCTCCCCCTCATTATCATTAATCACTATCATCACTAGCACTATCATCACTATCACTAAAATAGCAACGCTATCAACTCTATCATCACTATCACCACTATTACTATTATCACTATTACCACTATCATATTCATCACTATTACTATAATCACTATCATCACTATTACTATCATCACTATCACGCTCATCACTATCACTTTCAGCTCTGTTTCACCTTGTCCTACATTTCCTGTTGCGCTCTCGCTCTGTCTATTTCTCTCTCTCCCTATCACTCTCTATTTCTCTCTCCCTATCACTATTTCTCTCTCTGTCTCTCTCTCTCAGGTACATCTTGCTGATGACTTTGCAGGACAGGAATGAGAAGTTGTTTTACCGCCTGCTGACGTCTGACGTAGAGGAGTTCATGCCTATCGTCTATACGCCTACAGTAGGGCTGGCCTGCCAACAGTACGGACTGGCCTTCAGGAGACCACGGTAGACATGACCCACTGACACACACGTACAGACACACACACACGTACAGACACACACAGAGAGAGACAGGGCATTGTTGTGTGATAATAGTAGCTCAGTAGTTCTGAAGTGTTAGCATGTACAGT
The DNA here is from genome assembly GCF_036934945.1 of Oncorhynchus masou masou. NCBI lineage: Eukaryota > Metazoa > Chordata > Actinopteri > Salmoniformes > Salmonidae > Oncorhynchus > Oncorhynchus masou. The sequence goes on along the minus strand of NC_088240.1, from coordinate 12,327,745 downwards.
TGAAGTCAGAAGTTTACATACACTTAGGTTGGAGTCAGTAAAACTTGTTTTTCAACCACTCTACAAATTTCTTGTTAACAAACTATAGTTTTGGCAAGTCGGTTAGGACATCTACTTTGTGCATGACACAAGTAATTTTTCCAACAATTGTTTACAGACAGATTATTCCAGTTAAAATTCACTGTATCACAATTCCAGTGGGTCAGAAGTTTACATACACTAAGTTGACTGTGGCTTTTAACAGCTTGGAAAATTCCAGAAAATTATGTTATGGCTTTAGAAGCTTCTGATAGGCTCATTTACATCATTTGAGTCAATTGGAGGTGTACCTGTGGATGTATTTCAAGGCCTACCTTCAAACTCAGTGCCTCTTTGCTTGACATCATGGGAAAATCAAGAAAAACAATTGTAGATCTCCACAAGTCTGGTTCATCCTTGGAATCAATTTCCAAATGACTGAAGGTACCACGTTCATCTGTACAAACAATACTATGCAAGTATGAACACCATGGGACCACGAAGCCGCCGAAGAACACCATCACCACCATGAAACACGGGGGTGGCAGCATCGTGTTGTGGGGTGCTTTGCTGCAGGAGGGACTGATGCACTTCACAAAATAGATGGCATCATGAGGCAGGAAAATGATGTGGATATATTGAAGCTACATCTCAAGACATCAGTCAGGAAGTTAAAGCTTGGTCGCAAATGGGTCTTCCAAATGGACAATGACCCCAAGCATATTTCCAAAGTTGTGGCAAAATGGCTTAAGGACAACAAAGTTGAGGTATTGGAGTGGCCTTCACAAAGCCCTGACCTCAATCCCACAGAAAATATGTGGGCAGAACTGAAAAGGTGTGTGCAAGCAAGGAGGCCTAGAAACCTGACTAAGTTACACCAGCTCTGTCAAGGGGATTGGTCCAAAATCCAGCAAATTTATTGTGGGAAGCTTGTGGAAGGCTACCCGAAACGTTTGACCCAAGTTAAACAATTTAAAGGCAATGCTACCAAATACTAATTGAGTGTATGTAAACTTCTAACCCACTGGGAATGTTAGTTAAGGAAATAAAAGCTGAAATAAATCATTCTCTCTACTATTATTCTGACATTTCACATTCTTAAAATAAAGTGGCGGTCCTCACTGATCTAAAACAGGGACTTTTTACTTGGATTAATTGCCAGGAAAACTGAGTTTAAATGTATTTGGCGACGATGTATGTAAACTTCGGACTTAAACTGTATCCCACAGAGGTCTCTTCATCACCATCCACGATAAAGGTCACATCGCCACCATGCTCAACTCCTGGCCTGAGGAGAACATCAAGGTGAGGAGTACCACACACACACAAGCTTTGCTTTACTGCATGGTACAGGATGTAGACATGAGGGTGTAAACATCATAAGGCTCTTAGCTGGAGACTAGAAGTTTCACCAGGTGAACCAAACCGTGTTTGTGTATTCCACAGGCCATTGTGGTGACGGACGGCGAGCGTATCCTGGGTCTGGGTGACCTGGGAAGTTACGGCATGGGCATCCCCGTGGGCAAACTGGCCCTGTACACAGCCTGCGGAGGAGTGCCACCCCAACAGTGTTTGCCAGTGCTGCTGGACGTGGGCACCGACAACCAGGTACTTCAACTGGGACACTCCATGAGGAAACACCCAGGCCTGATAGGCCTTCTTTGGCTAATATCATGGTCCTTATCATTTGACCCAGCCATATAGAAAAGGCAGTATCTTACCTTGTGAACTAAATGTGTCACTAGAAGTTGTTTGGAATTCAGGGCTCCGCTATCACTTAGTTACTTCCCTTACTTCCCTAAAGGTCGTCATTTATTGAGATTACTGATATATAGAGATATATTGAGGCAGCTCTGCAGAGTGGTCACTAGCTTGCACAGCCACACCACAAAGTCCTAAAATCTGATTTGAAACCGAACCTTAACCCAAACCCTGCTCCTTGTCGTAGAGTGTGAAGGTGATGATGTTTAATCTTTGATCAGGCGCTCCTGGAAGACCCCCTGTACATCGGTCTAAAGCACAAGAGGGTCAGAGGAAAGGAGTACGATGATCTCATCGATGAGTTCATGCAGGCAGTTACTGACAAGTGGGTAATGTGTGTGTGTGGCGTGTGTGTGTGTGTGTGTGTGTGTGTGTGGCTGTGTAATTTGACTATCTGACCAACCGTTCACTACTCTGCGCTGCAGGTACGGGATGAACTGTCTGATCCAGTTTGAGGATTTTGCCAACTCCAACGCCTTCCGCCTCCTCAACAAGTACCGCAACCACTACTGCACCTTCAATGATGACATCCAAGGTAATCGCTCTCTCCCTCACTCTTTGGCCCTATCCAAAATCTACTCCTACCCGCTAGACCGGGGTGGGCAATCATTTTTACTCAAGGGCCATATCAGGATTTCAACATTTCCTGACCGATTTGTTCGTCAAAAGCAATTTGCGGGCCAGATTGAGGGCAGTAATTTGAAAACGTAAAAGTCCATTATAATTTCGACATACTTTCTGTTTAGTTTCAGACGTGCAAGAGTGACCTGGAGTGTTTTTAACCCAAAATAATAAATACATCTTAAATAAATAAAAAATGTTAAACCTTCCCGAGACAGGTATTGGGATTTGTAGGCTGTGTGGCTCACTGATGACCTCCTGATGACGCATGATATAATGTTTTGTTTTGTTGAAAGATAGATGTGCAAAACTATTCCGATCACAACTTTTACAACCCATCCCTGGTGTTTATCACCCTCTCTAACTCGCTCTCTCCCAGGGACAGCCTCAGTAGCAGTAGCTGGAGTATTGGCTGCTCTGAAGATCACCAAGAACAAACTGTCAGACCACACCTTTGTGTTCCAGGGAGCAGGGGAGGTAAGAGGACAAACGTGCTGATCTGTGTTAATTATAAACTCTTTGTCCAAGACTTATTAACGTTTGGAAACCTCACTCTCTTGACTCAAGCCTTGTAAGGTAACAAAAGCATGCATATGAAATGGCTTTATAATCATCATGTTGTATGCCAATGATTGGTTCGATTGGTTGGCAGCACGATGCATCATGGGACGATGTGTCTTTTTTGACCAGGCTGCACTGGGCATCGCCCACCTGCTGATCATGGCCATGGCGAAGGAGGGAGTGTCCGGCACAGACGCCGCAAAAAAGATCTGGATGGTCGACTCCAGGGGCCTCATCGTCAAGGTAACTGCAATACCATAATATCATAGCTAATCAATGTTCCCTCAAAACATTTTCGGCACTGAGCAAATTTCAGTTCTGCTGAGCGCAAACTTGAACATTGGTCAAATTCTGTGCAACTTCCAGCACGTGCATACTGTGTACCAGCTTTAAGTTACAGTTTCAGACAGTGGTAAAGTAGGCTACTGTGGCTATTTGATCATAATGTAGGCTTACCAGAGGGGCCTATTATTCAGACTACAGTAGCAGCCAATGTGTGGTGTTCAATGTAGGCTTACATTCCATGAGACTTTTGAAAACGAAACACGCAGGGCAAAACATTAACCTGTTTATCCACTTGTCCTTCAGATAAGGAGGTGACTGAAAATGTTGTTTGATGCTAAATAAAATGCATTGTTATTCCCATACCATTATTACAGAGCTTAGAGGGAACATTGCTCCTAATACACTTGAATATCTTCAAAACACTGAGCTGATAAGCATTCTCCTGAGCTGTCCATATAGATATGTAGGATGCAACATCCTAGAGTTTCAGATAGAAATGTCATATGTAGAACAGTCATGCTGCACTGTCATGTAGAATAGGGAAGGTCAGTCATTTGTATCAGCAACATTCACAACATTGCTCCCTCCTGAACAGGATCCAGTAGTATGTCAGATTTACTGATGTCATCATTATGCGACCCACAGGGCAGAGGAAACCTGAACCATGAGAAGGAGGAGTTTGCCCATGACCACGCCCACATCAAGACTCTGGAGGAGGTGGTGCACACCATCAAGCCCACTGCCATCATCGGTCAGTCCCCATGATCACCTACTGGCTCAGCTGGACGCACCTGTGTATCTAGGGCTCACCTGGGTTATGTACTAGGGCCTAAATGAGAACATTTTTTTAGTGCCACCTTTGTCTCAGAAAATGTCTCCCAATTTCGTGCCCACAGAACACGTCTCTGGTTTCTCTTGACCTTACTTTTTTTTGTAGATGGTATTTTATTAGAATGCCCATTAGCTGTTGCGAAAGCAGCAGCTACTCTTCCTGGGGTCCACACAAAACATGACATAATACAGAACAGTAATAGACAAGAACAGCTCAAGGACAAAACTACATAGATTTCTTTGTAAAGGCACACACCCTACATATAATAATGCATACACACAAACTATCTAGGTCAAATAGGGGAGGGGCCTTGTGCCGCGAGGTGTTGTTTTATCTGTTTTTTGAAACCAGGTTTACTGTTTATTTGAGCAATATGAGATAGAATGGAGTTCCATGCAATAATGGCTCTATATAAGACTGTAAGCTTTCTTGAATTTGTTCGGGATTTGGGGACTGTGAAAAGACCCCTGGTGGCATGTCTGGTGGGGTAAGTGTGTGTGTCAGAGTTGTGTGAAAGTTGACTATGCAAACAATTTGGAATTTTCAACACATTGTCTATTTTTTTTAAGAAGAAGTGATGCAGTCAGTCTCTCCTCAACTCTTAGCCAAGAGAGTCTGGCAGCATAGTATTACACAACATGTTCTTCATAATGCCGCTAAGCTCAGAAGCTGAATTGAAACGAACAGATAATCAACATTGCAGAGCATCTCAGGATCATATGTATGTTTTGTTCTAATTTTTATTTAACCTTTATTTAACTAGTTAAGTCAGTTAAGAACAAATTCTTATTTACAATGACGGCCTACCAAAAGGCAAAAGGCCTCCTGCGGGGATGGGGGCTAGGATAAAGAAAGAACATTGGTGGCAAATCTGATGGCCGAATGGTAAAGAACAGTACTTGTAATCAGTGCTCGTTTCCTATATGCAGGAGTGGCAGCCATCGCAGGGGCGTTTAATGAAAACATTATCAAGGACATGGCGTCCTTCAACGAGAGGCCCATCATCTTCGCCCTGAGTAACCCCACCAGCAAGGCAGAGTGCACCGCCGAGCACTGCTACCAACTCACCGAGGTACTTTAAAACTCTGAACTCTGACCCTAACCTAGAGAATAGAGATTCACTCTCTGTTCCCTTGTTTGAGTGCCGCTGAATGTACGCTTACTAAATATTGTTGTTGTCATAGAAATAGAATGACCTGAAATGGAATGAACGCTCTCTGTCTCACAGGGGCGGGGCATCTTTGCGAGTGGCAGCCCTTTTAGTAAAGTGACCCTGGCTGATGGGCGCTCCTTCATCCCCGGCCAGGGGAACAACGCCTACGTGTTCCCTGGCGTGGCGCTTGGCGTCATCGCCTGCGGGGTACGCCAAATCTCTGACGACATCTTCCTCACCACAGCGGAGGTAACTGTTTATTTTATTTTGACATTTTCAACAAAAGACAAACTTCTGTAAAACATTTAAACGAAATACAAATCAAGTTCCCGAAAGAGGAAGAGACTTGATCAAGAGAAATACACACACACACACACACACTTTTTTCAAATTATTTTAATGTCACATCTTTTTTTATATATATATATATATATATATATATTTTTTTTTAATTAATTTTTTTTTTTTTACCCCTTTTTCTCCCCAATTTCGTGGTATCCAATTGTTGTAGTAGCTACTATCTTGTCTCATCGCTACAACTCCCGTACGGGCTCGGGAGAGACGAAGGTTGAAAGTCATGCGTCCTCCGATACACAACCCAACCAGCCGTACTGCTTCTTAACACAGCGCGCATCCAACCCGGAAGCCAGCCGCACCAATGTGTCGGAGGAAACACCGTGCACCTGGCAACCTTGGCTAGCGCGCACTGTGCCCGGCCCGCCACAGGAGTCGCTGGTGCGCGATGAGACAAGGACATCCCTACCGCCCAAGCCCTCCCTAACCCGGACAACGCTAGGCCAATTGTGCGTCGCCCCACGGACCTCCCGGTCGCAGCCGGTTACGACAGAGCCTGGGCGCGAACCCAGGGACTCTGATGGCACAGCTGGCGCTGCAGTACAGCGCCCTTAACCACTGCGCCACCCAGGAGGCCTAATGTCACATCTTAATTTCTATTTTCCATTCTCTTCTCTTTCTGTCACCCATAATCCCCTTTCTCGCCTCACTTTTCTTCTCTTGCCCAAATCCTTCCCTCCTCATTTATTCACTACTTTTTTTCATTTTCTGTTTCTCTCTCTTACTCAGGCGATAGCTGACATGGTAACAGAGGAGCACCTAGCCGAAGGGAGACTCTACCCTCCCCTCAACAGCATCAGAGAGGTGTCCTTTAAGATTGCTGTCAAGGTTGGAGACTGACACCTCCCCACAAACCATTATCAATACCAGAATTATATTCCCAGTTCCCACCTCCACGCCGATTTGTTACTGCAGAGAAAGACACTTTCTCCATATCAATACATCAGCGCTCTAACTCATTTCCCTTTCTCTCTCCCAATCTCTCTACCAATCTTTATCAATCCCTCAGGTGGTGGACTATGCGTACAGACACAACATCGCCTCCCTGTACCCGGAGCCCAAGGACAAGGAGGCGTTTGTGCTCTCCCACGTCTACAGCCCAGACTACGACTCCTTCATACAGGACACCTACAACTGGCCCCAGGACGCCATGAAAGTCCAGAACATGTGAACTCCATCTCCCGTCAGCCACCTCTATCTCTGTTGTTCGATCCCTGTCAGTACAGCAGAAGGGAGCCACATATAAGAAAACGCGCCACCGTCTCTTCTCTCCAGCACTCGCATATTTTCAACAATTATCACTCAACCCCGTTCTGAAGTTAGGTCATCAATACGAGACACTCCTTTGCCCCTAGACACTCCCCAGTGCCCATAGAAATGTACGTCGTAGTTGGAGATGACCAATGCTTAGCCAGCACAGAGATCCTTTGAGGGGTAGTTTTGAAGGTTCATTATTTTGAAGCCTCCTTTGTCTTTTGTAATTTTTTTGTTTGTCATATCGACAACAGTGTATCCATACAGTCATACTGCCAGGTTATAGTGCCACATCATTTCATGTATAAATTGAGGCAACCCTCAAACTGTTTTATACATTCTATTTCTATGTTCCTATATTCTAATCTGGAGACAGACTATTGACATCACCACAACACCATGTTATTCTATCTGTGTCCTGTGTCACCAAGGCCTTAATAACACACTCTATTGAGCTTTATAGGCCTGGTCCAGTCTGTGTGGTCTAGCTTCAATAACTAACACGCTAAACTCTAAAATAAATTCCATAGAAGTATTACAAAAGGCTAGGTCTCTCAGGCATCTATTGTAGGGTACATCTCAGGAGTCTTATCTGGCTTTCTTCCCTTGACTCCTTTACTTCACCTTTATGGCATCTGCAAAAGTGGACATTTGAAAGCAAATTCCCATTAGGCATTCACCATATCGCCTTCACCTGTCCATTGTTTTTGAATCAGTCAGGCAGGATAAAAGGAGATGGGGGACGAGGACTCCAGTTTTAGACTATTAAGATGGGTCCCTTCTCCGGACATGAACGCACAAACCCTGATAGTGCCTGCCTCTGTTTGACCTTCTGACCTCACAATGTTATATCCTGCAGAGTCTTGTCTTTGGTTGGAGGATTCTATCAGATATTAGTAAGGAATGATATGTACAAGCCAGTTCACACTGTTCAGTACCTCCTCATTCATTTTCAAGCGTAACTCCATTATATTTTTAAGTGGCATCTTGCTACCTGTCGTCACTGCATACTCTAGGCTACACTCCTGCCAAAGACTGGGTTAGGACAGGGCGAGATAGACAATCTATAGCACTTCAAGCCTTGTAAGGTAACACAAGCATGCATATGAAATGGCTTGATCATCTTGTCGCATGGCAGCGATTGGTTAGATTGCTTGGCAGCAGGATGCATCATGGGACTGTCTTTTTTACCCAGGTTGCACTGGGCGTAACCCACTTGCTGATAATGGCCATGGCACCACGAATGCAGCAAATACCAAAAAAATATAAGGTTATAAGGGATATTTTATTTTAAAAAATATATAAATTAGGACTTTTAATTTATTTTCAAAAACACTCCCTGTTCATCTTATATTTTTCCTCTAGACTTTGTCACTGATGGCCTGTTGATACGCAGGAGAGGATTAACAAGGTGCATAGCTACATGGTTTTAGCCCCGATGTCACTACCAGTAGGAACTGACTTCAGGTCTGTGAGGTGCATAATGTTTATGTGCAGAGAGGAATCTTTGGCAAGCACAGTGATTAGATATATGATTGCCTCTTTAAGTATGTTTTTTTATATATAATGGAGGGGTTGCTTATTTGAGTGTTGTTTTGTATAAAGCTTTGCCTGTTTTGGGTTTAGATGTTTTTGCCAAAGGTAATAACAGAAACGGGGTGAATCGTATCTTTCCTTTTCCCCCAGAGAATATAATGCTCTGCTTAGGAGTGATGCACTACGAAAGGAATTATATTTCAGTTTTTTAAGGAAAGACTAAATGTTTTTGAAGGGAATAAAATTCACTTTTAGGTGAATATTGTAAACAAAACTACTGTTTTATTGATGATTTAACACTGATTTTGCTTGTGTGTGTTGTGTGTGTGTTGATGTCTACTAGTATGTGCGGGTTAACTCATAACCCGCAGGTTTAGGGTCATGAAATATTGTGGATGAAGGGCAGGGGGTGGGTGGTAGGCAGGTTGAGTAGAGGGAAAACAATACTTTAAATCCAATCCATATATCATTTTTGTGCAATTTAGTGAACAAAAATATAAAGGTGTTGGGGTAGGTTCCTTGTTCCTTGTCAATCATTGGCTTATTGGTGAAATCAGCAATCAGACTATCTTTGAGTAAATCAATCAAACCTTTATTAATGCAATTGCAGACAGAAGTTGACAAGGGAAACACAGCACGCATGTTTCAGAGTAAGAATAAAAAAGGTAAAAGTTGCTTTAATATGCTTGCGGTCAACCCATAGTGATGTAACTGCCTACATTAACACCTACTACTCATGAGACCAAGCCCATGCATATACAGTTATACAAACTTGCAGGAGAGAATAATAGTTCCAGTGTTTTCTAAGGGCTCAGCAGTAATTTTCCATTCCCGTGTGGCTTACAGTGGTGTGTCTGTCTTGTCTCTTATCTATTTATTCCCCTGCAGGGGTCTGTGTCTATGTATCTCTTTTAGCTTTGAGGCACTTTCTCACAGACACCCTGTTTTGACCGCTATGGCTCACACATCTGCTCAGAACGTTTCTATAAGAGGCAGAGACCAGAAAAGAACTGTGGAACAGTATTAAACCTTATAATGCATATATTGCTAATCTGTGGTTCAGGACCCTATAAATGTAGTAGGGGAGGGTCTTATAGCCCTTCTATTAATACAACATAAGCATAATTATTATAATACATCAATCATTTGGTGCAGCCCCTCTCATGACCCCAAGGTGACCCCCATCAAAGGCAATATGTAAAGTGTTGGTCCCATGTTTCTTTAGCTGAAATAAAGGATCCTTGAAATGTTCCGTATGTACAAAAAGCTTATTTCTCTACATTTTTGTGCACATGTTTGTTTACATCCCTTTTAGTGAGCATTTCTCCTTTGCCAAGATAATCCATCCACCTGACAGGTGTGGCATGTCAATAAGTTGATTAAACAACATGGTCATTACACAGGTGCACCTTGTGCTGGGGATAATAAAAGGCCTATCTAAAATATGCAGTTTTGTCACATAACACAATGCCACAGATGTCTCAAGTTTTGAGGGAGCGTGAATACTTTCTGAAGGCACTATATGTACATCACTTAGGCTGTTTACACAGACAGCCCAATTCTGATTTTTTTTTTGCCACTAATTGGTCTTTTGACTAATTAGGTCAGATATTTGGCATAAAACTGGGCAAAAGATCAGAATGTGGCTGTCTGTGTTAACACAGAATAGAGTTTTTCCTAATCGGGTCACGTGAGCACCTGTCCACAGCTATAGTTGGGGGCAGGATCTCCAGTTCTGTGAGGCAGATTCAACTGACTTTGGCTGGCTGGATGGTCTGGCGGGTGTTGGGACACCAATAATTCTGTGTATTTGTGGCAAAAAGGTGGAGGAGTTATAATGCATTATGAAATACGGTACAACAGTGACTGCAGAATATAGATTAGCAAAGCCTTTTACTAAAGTACACTGAACAAAAATATAAACGCAATATGCAACAATTTCAAAGATTTTACTGAGTTACAGTTCATATAAGGAAATCAGTCAATTGAAATAAATTCATTAGGCCCTAATTTATGGATTTCACGACTGAGAATACAGATATGCATCTGTTTGTCACAGATACCTAAACCAAAAAAAGTAGGGGCGTGGATCAGAAAACCAGTCAGTATCTGGTGTAACCACCATGTGCCTCATGCAGCGCGACACATCTCCCTTCGCATAGAGTTGATCAGGCTGTTGATTGTAGCCTGTGGAGTGTTGTCCCACTCCTCTTCAATGGCTAAGCCAAGTTGCTGGATCTTGGCCGGAACTGTAACACGCTGTCGTACATGTCGATCCAGAGCATCCCAAACATGCTCAATGGGTGAGATGCCTGGTGAGTATGAAGGCCATGGAAGAACTGGGACATTTTCACCTTCAAGGAATACAAATCCTTGCGATATGGGGCTGTGAATTATCATGCTAAAACATGAGGTGATAGAGGTGGATGAATGGCACGACAATGGGTCACAGGATCTTGTCACGGTATCACTGTGCAATCAAATTGCCATCGATAAAATGCAATTGTATTCGTTGTCCGTAGCTTATGCCTGCCCAGACCATAACCCCACCACCACCATAAGGCACTCTGTTCACAACGTTGATATCAGCAAACTGCTCACCCACATGGCGCCATACACACTGTCTGCCATCTGCCCTGTACAGTTGACACCGGGATATATTCAAGAAGGGCATACTTTTCCAGCATGACCATCAAAGGTGAGGATTTGCCCACTGAAGTCGCTTATGATGTCGAACTGCAGTCAGGTCAAGACCCTGGTGAGGACGACGAGCACGCAGATGAGCTTCCCTGGGACGGTTTCTGACAGTTTGTGCAGAAATTCTTTGGTTGTGCAAACCCACAGTTTCATCAGCTGTCTGAGTGGCTGGTCTCAGACAATCCTGCAGGTGTAGAATCCAGATGAGGAGGTCCTGGGCTGGCTTGGTTACACGTGGTCTGCGCTTGTGAGGCCGGTTGGACGTACTGTCAAATTCCTAAAACAACTTTGTAGGCAGCTTATGGTAGAGAAATTAACATAAAATTCTCTGGCAACAGCTCTGGTGGACATTCCTGCAGTCAGCATGCCAGTTGCATGCTCCCTCAAAACTTGTCCCCAGCACAAGGTGCACCTGGGCAATGATCATGGTGTTTAATCAGTTTCTTGATATGCCACACCTGTCAGGTGGGTGGATTATCTTGGCAGAGGAGAAAGGCTCACTAACAGGTATGTAAACAAACATATGCACAAAATTTGATAGAAATATGCTTTTTGTGCATATTTCTGGGATCATTTATTTCAGCTGATGAAACATGGGACCAACACTTTGCGTTTATATTTTTGTTCATTATACAGTACCAGTCTAAATTTACAGTACCAGATTTACTGGTGCCATTCCAGGATTTTTCTTTATTTTTACAAAGTTGTTCAACACTGTAATCAAGGCAAAGGGTGGCTCATTTGAATAATCTTTATTTTGATTTGTTTAACACATTTTTGCTTACAACATGATTCCATATGTTATTTCATAGTTTCGATCTCTTCACTATTATTCTACAGTGTAGAAAATAGTCCAAATAAAGAAAAAAACGTTGAATGAGTAGGTGTGACCAAACTTTTGACTGGTACTGTATATAATACCAAAACAAATACTGTATCTACAAAGTTGTTATGCAAAAAATCAATCGCTTCAGTAACTGGTTGAAACCATTTCACAGTCCTGATTGCGGTCCCTACCGGCTTGCTCAACTCTCCTGTGCTGTCTCTGTACAGGAGCTGAGGCTGGGGGGGGGGATCTCCCATCTCCTCTGCCCCATGCTCTCATGTTCTCCTGTGGGGTTGCTAGGTAACAGGAGTGCCTGTTCTGCCTTGTGTCTCTGCAGGCTGGATATGCTGGTGGTCACCAGAGATTTACTGGTGCCAACCACACACAGATGGACACAGATCAGGACATACACATACACACACTGTTTGTATTCAATACTTTGAAAACCTTACCATACATGAGCGTTTATATTATTGCAAGAGATGTCAGAACCTATTGAGAAATGTTGTTCATCTCGACCGACCTAATATCATGACACACTCATTAGGTGATTACAGCAGTGGCGACCGTCATTCAGGGCAGGTGAGAGCCCCACCTGTTTTGAGCCCCACCTGTTTAACAAAAACAGAAATATGATATTGAATTAATAAAGATGCTTATGGTCTCTTTTTTGCTTTAAGGCAGCTCCAAAATGCAGGTGTTTCAGTCTTGCTCAGTGCCTTCTGTTGTGGTGGGGCAGCCAGCGGAAAATACAGAGCGTAGGGGTTGGTAATCTTCTCTAGTTGCGCCGTGATTGGCTCAGTAATATAGGGAGAGCTAGGAAAGTTCAAGCCCCCTTGGGTGCTGCCATAGATTTACATTAGAAGTGCTCATCCAAGAACACTCAAAGTCATAGGTCACAGATAGAATGATGTCAAATCACGTTATATCTACCATAGCTTTGATTGTACTGTTTTTTTTCACACACTCAAAAAATTTGAGGTTCAACAAGGGTTCTTCTAAGATCCTCAAAGTTCTTTGAAGAACCTTCGGGTATTTGGCACTGGAAGATGCCCCCAAAAGGTGCTTCTAATAACCCCATAGAGGGTAGGGTTCATCAAGGAACCTCCTTAGTTATTCAGGGTTCTTGCAGGAACCTAACTTTGGATTTGAATTTGAAAAAACAGCAGGTGCAGGAACTTAACGGAACATTTTAAAGATCTCCTCCATTTAAGGTAAGGTTTCTCCCTTGTATGATCTAAATGGATATTGTTTTATGATAATACCTTTTATCTTTTCATATTTGTGCAAATGGCTGTGTTGTTTGGCACTTTCTCCCTTTTAAAATTCTTTATAAAACAAAACAATTTACACAATTCAATGGATGTGAATCAACAAAGATATAAGAAGAATATGTTGAAGGCTATAGCTTCATTGGGCGCAGATGACTGAACTGCCCACTTATTTGTGTTTGTCTGTGTTTGCAGGTATACTGACGAGGAGGCACACAAAGGTATGTACAATTGGTATTGGTTTGTTGCATAATGTTATGCAGATCACATGTAGGCTATAATCAAATTTGTATTAATGGTATCTCTAAAACCTTATGAACCAAGAAAAAAAATAAACGTCCCTTTTTCAGGACCCTGTTTTTCAAAGATAATTCGTAAAAATCAAAATAACTTCACAGATCTTCATTGTAAAGGGTTTAAACACTGTTCCCCATGCTTGTTCAATGAACCATAATTAATGAACATGCACCTGTGGAACGGTCGTTAAGACACTAACAGCTTACAGACAGTAGGCAATTAAGGTCACAGTTATGAAAACTGAGGACACTAAAGATGCCTTTCTACTGATTCTGAAAAACACCAAAAGAAAGATGCCCAGGATCCCTGCTCATCTGCGTGAACATGCTTTAGGCATGCTGCAAGGGGGCATGAATGAGGACTGCAGATGTGGCCAGGGCAATAAATTGCAATGTCCATACTGTGAGACGCCTAAGACAACTCTACAGGGAGACAGGACGGACAGTAGACCACGTGTAACAACACCTGCACAGGATCGGTACATCCAAACATCACACCTGCGGTACAGGATGGCAACAACAACTGCCCGAGTTACACCAGGAAATGCACAATCCCTCCATCAGTGCTCAGGGTCCATGCTCATCTGCCTTAGGCATGCTGCAAGGGGGCATGAGGACTGCAGATGTGGCAATAGGCTGAGAGAGGCTGGACCGAGGGCTTGTAGGCCTGTTGTAAGGCAGGTCCTCAACAGACATCCCCTGCAACAACGTCGCCTATGGGCACAAACCCACCGTCGCTGGTCGGATTCACGTTTATTGTCGAAGGAATGAGCGTTACATCGAGGCCTGTACTCTGGAGTGGGATCAATTTGGAGGTGGAGGTTCATCATGGTCTGTCACAGCATCATCGGACTGAGCTTGTTGTCATTTTAGGCAATCTCAATGCTGTGCGTTACAGGGAAGACATCCCCCTCCCACATGTGGTACCCTTCCTGCAGGCTCATCCTGACATGACCCTCCAGCATGACAATGCCACCAGCCATACTGCTCGTTCTGTGCGTGATTTCCTGCAAGACAGGAATGTCAGTGTTTTGCCATGGCCAGCAAAAAGCCTGGATCTCAATCCCATTGAGCACATCCGGGACCTGTTGGATCGGAGGGTGAGGGCTAGGGCCATTCCCCCAGAAATGTCCGGGAACTTACTGACTGTTACTTTTGATTTTGACCCCCCCCTTTGTTCAGGGACACATTATTTATTTTCTGTTAGTCACATGTCTGTGGAACTTGTTCAGTTTATGTCTGTTGTTGAATCTTGTTATGTTCATGCAAATATTTACACATGTTAAGTTTGCTGAAAATAAACACAGTTGACAGTGAGAGGATTTTTCTGTTTTTGCTGAGTTTAGGACTCAATCACAGCAGCCATCTTCCTCCTCCCTGACCTCTTCAATGAAGATCCCAGAGATCTCTACATTTATGGACAAGGTATGGGTATGAAAACCATTGTCAAAGTTGAACAGTTCTTTCATTCACATTTACCACAAAAACCAAGGTTTGAAGACTGTTGTGTGCACGTTTTGTTAACCATCTGTATATTTATTATTTTGTATTCAGACTTCAGCCTCCCTACACCGCAGATGAATATAACTGGAAACCTGTTCGATCACCATGTAGTGTAAAATCCTTCTGGCTATGGATACGAAGGATATCAACACATTAACACGCCAGAGGATATACTGATTGAACTTGGAGCCTTGCTGGGAGTTTACCTCATATTTAGATTGTAGAATTGCCCTAAAATCATAATAAACATTGACAACTAAAATATTGTGTTATTCTTGTTATTGTTATGCTGATTAATAATAATAGTGGGGGTGGGGGGTTAAAAAACAAACCCCAAAAGGTTATTTGAGGAACCATTAAAGGGGGTTCTTTGAAGAACACTTATAGGCGTCATCCGGGTTTAGGGGAGGGTCGGATGGCTTTTCCTTGTCGCGTTGCGCTCTAACGACTCCTTGTGGCGGGCCAGGCCCCTGCAAGCTGACCTCAGTCGCCAGCTGTAAGGTGTTTCATCCGACACATTGGTGAGGCTGGCTTCTGGGTTAAGCTGGCTTCTGGGTTATGCGAGCAGAGTGTCAAGAAGCAGTACGGCTTGGCAGGGTCGTGTTTCGGAGGACGCATGGCTCTTGACCTTCCTCTCCCGAGTCCGTAGGGGAGTTGCAGCGATGGGACAAGACTGTAACATATCAACTGTATATCACAAAAAAGGGGTAAAAATGTCAAAATAAAAGTGAGCACAGCACAACCGTGTGTCCAAAAATGTCTTGTTTGCTGCTGCATAAATTATGTAACATGCCAGGGAGATATGTATACTGTAGCTAAGAAAGTAATACTAAGTGTATGTTGTGTAGAAAGCTGTTAGTAGCCCATGTGCCTGTTAAGGGATTTTTACGAATAATGACTAAATTATGTATACATTTCAATCAGAACTATGACTAAACTAAATACTACTATGTTACTATCTGGATGTATGAATCTTATTATAATCATAATACTGAATGTAATGTGTGTAGTTTTCGTACAGAATTAGGACTGTCTGTTCCTTGTTAGAAACTAATGGAGCTATTGTCAGACTGGCTGGATTGCTGTGTTCCTTACAGGGCATCCTGTCTCTACACAGGGAGAGGCGAGACCTTGGGGTAGTAGTAGATTGTCCACCACCTGTGAAATAAATGTGGGAAGGCTTGTGAACTATACTGGCATTGTATCGGAGTGGAGGAAGGACAGAATAAAACCTATAACGTCATTTTTAGTATATAACCTCTTGTAAATTGTACCATGATCAGTACTCTCGAGAATAAACGCTATTGATTGATTTTGAGACTGGTCTCTGTCCATTTTATGCAAATAAGTATCTTATAAATTCTTAGAAATGGGCAGAGTGTTTTAATTAGTTGATGAACATATATGAATCTAATTCCTTTAACAGTGCCTCACCCTAATAATGTGGTACCTTTCCCCCTCATAACTTAGGCTACTATTCTGAATTGGTGGTGCACATGTAGCCTATAGCCTGTTTTAGAGAAATGTAACCATTGAATATTGTAAGAGCTTTCATTTTCTGCTTATATGCCCTCTTTGTTTTTCCTGCGGTTCTGACTTATTGTATAGGGAGAATAGTCAAAAAATGGCCCATATTCTGAATTCCGGTCGCTGTACATTTCAAAAGTGTGAACCAATGTTTTTTTGACTACGTCCGTTTTAGCTCGCTCAATAATGTCTTAAACGAAATGACTGATTGCCTCTTATCCGCTCATCATTCCCTTATGCCATAGTTAGTACATCTCAATTGTCAGGAGAAACCACATTTGTTTAAGCAAGTCAGCCATATCAGCTATGTGTAAGGGACATTTTGGTTAAACATCTTTAAAATGTTTGTATAATGAAAGATCTTTCTAAGACTGTATGGTTTCTGGCATTCCAAAAAGTTAATGCGTGTCTGTGTGCGACCACACATCATCTGTGCAGACAGCAAAAAGTGCATGCTTGCTCCACTTCAAGGAACTGTTGATCTACTTCAGAGAAATGGCGTTTAGGATAGTTCCTGTTGTTTAGCACCTCACTAGAGGACGAGAATAGAGCAGCTGTTGCTACAGAACAAGACAACTAATTTCACAGTTAGTCTGTACCCTTTACCCCAATTTCGTCTCGTTCTCCACACACGTACACATACCAAGATCTCATGTTTTGCATCTGTTTGCATAAGAAAACTTGATTATATAACGCTTCCGTACTCTTGTGTCATCGAGCCCTCGACCTTCCACCTCAGAGTGGAGGGTCGACCAGCTTCATTATTGCAATTCTTATTAATAACGTGTGATTGTTTGAGGATTTAACAGTCTCTCCTTATTGTTTAGCATTTCCACTACATGTTTTTTTTTTTTAAAGGCAGTAAATTAGTCTGAATGAACTGTTTCACTGCCAGACAAGGCTCCGCTGACAACCAGGTGTAGCGTGATAAGGATTCAGTCCATGGTGCTGAAAAGAAAGCTCTGATGTTGTGACAGCTTTATCTAGGCCCCAACGATTTGTGTGCACTGTTTGTCACAGTTAAAGTGCAATTAATGTATTGTTTAGTGGCTTTGCTGGCACGCATCTAAAACTTAAATATATATATAAGATTTACATGCTAAATTCCCCACTGGATTACAGGATTGCTGTTATGATCTTTGACCGTAAAAATGTGTTTTCCCTTCGGGAAGGACATCTGCCGCTCGTTAATTGATGACACCTATGACCAAATGTTCTCGTCTGAAGTAGAGAGAGGGCACCAATGAGCAATTCATTAGATTAAATTAAGTTACATCTCTCTCCTCTGTTTGCTTACACTATTACCCCAACATTGCATTTTGTTTATTAAATCGGTCCTCACCATTTTCCGAGAGAATGGAGAGAGTTGTGAAAGCGTTCATCTTTGCTTCAGACCTGACTCAGGAGGGCATCAGTCATGTTGAAATTTAGCTAATTCTTTTCCACAACAAAATGGTAGCACACATGCTATATTACTTTACTTTATCCCATGATGAATGAATGACAGGTACATGCTTCAATTCATCAGATGTACCTTAGAATTATGTATTGTGTTTTCATGGATGATGCCATAATGATTGTTTAGGATTCAAACCAATTAATCAAACAGCCACACAATCCATCACCACGCAGCTGCAGGTAACATGCGCAGGGTACACGAGCAAGCGGTGCACACATACTTTAACTAAAAAGAGAGTTTTGAGCTTGTATCTTGTATATGAAGTATCCAATATTTGATAACAACGGCAGAAGTACAGTATGTGTCAAGTAGACATTTGCCTATATTTCCTGACTATCGAACAATTGCGATGGATTACTTGCTAAAGCTAGCTAAAGCTTAGCTAACTCCAGATGGAAGTGAAAGCTTTGGCTAACATCAAGCCAGCTAACTATCTGGATATAAGAACATTTGTTAATGTAGGGGGGGGGGGGGCAGGAACGCAAGTACTTGTTCAACGAAGACTGATCTTAAGTTCTTCTCATGGACTAGCTAGCTCGTCAGACCTTATATCTTCCTTCATAAATAAATCACCAATCACTTTATTGCAATTGTTCAATGGGAGATATATTTGAATTGTGGCAAGTTAACACTGTTATGGTAACTGGTAGAAAGTGAGGTAACACTTGGCAATAGCGAAGCTTGGCGAACGGTAACATGTTAAAGCATTCCAGCTGTGGTGTATGGCATAGGCAATAATACTGCTGTAACCGTTAGCTACAAAATGGCATCACTTTGAGACTCCCGAACAAGAGTCTTAAAAGGGTAAACAGTTACATGACAAAAGTTATTCCTAGATTTAAATAATATCACATGTTGATGTAAACTGTTGCAGAAGTACTTGAAAAATAACACTGGATAAGAAGAATAAAGCCAGTCCTGAAGGAAGGTTGTCTGCTGGTTGATGACCTAGCCGTTTCCATCAGAATCTGATTCAGGCCTGTAAACTTCTTAATGGATGACAAAAACCAGCAGACAAAGTCCTCAAGGGTTACGTTTTTGAACATCCTTGGACATGGAATACATAGGAAAGCATATGATTTGGTACAGAACTGAATTAACAAATATTAATCTGTTCGGTTGTAGGCTAAATTGTGGCGACATGCCTTGGGGCATTTCCTAGAGGCCCACACTAAACCAAACGGATTTATTTGACATGACAGAGCTGGATTCACATTGAGGTTTGTAGCCATAAACCCATTGTTTGGTATTATTTTCCTCACATTTACTTTTGTCAAAATACCTTCGAAACTTTGCTCCTGTTTCTGTATAACCAAACATATTTGATATTTAGAGAGTGAGAACATCATTAATGCAAGTCTAAAGTACAGGATTTGGCAAATGTGTCATTTTCCATGCATTTGTTACACTGCATTTCCCACTCTCAATCTCCCCTACTGCACTGCAGTAGCCTACATATACTTATTGCACTTTATGGCAGCCGATATTCCATTCAAGTTTTGCAAAAGTGTATTTAACAGAATTAGTTGAAATCTGTAGTTTTTTTTCAAACAATCTGTGGGTCACAATTCAATAACAAGGCTGTTTCCCATAAAACAAACACTGAATGTCAGAAACTATTGCATAAAACCTTTCACACACACATTTCTTAAAATAATCCTTTGAAACAAGAACCCTTTGAACTGTTGGCCATTCAACTTTAAATACAGCAGGTTGGGTCAAAGTCAGTAATCTGTTCATAGTTGACTGATTCAATCAGTCCCGTTGTTTATCTCCCCATCTCTCCTGGTTTATTTGTGACAGTGAGATGGTTGATAAAAACACTAGGTCACTTCACAACAGCGGATCCCATATACAGGAAGCAGGTACACAGCAGATAGGGCTTAGGCTACATCAGGCCATGCTTGCAGTAAACAGGTGAGATTTGTGATTACACTATAAGTAACTGTTGTAAACATAACCACACTCCCCATCTCACACAAATTTGTAATCTTCCATACTCTTTTCCTTTCTCGGGCTAGCTCTTCTCTGGGCATACGTAAGAGAGGATAGTGTCAATCATGTTCTTGACAATGACTGGAGGCGGGTGGAGAGCATGGGGGAGGTGGTGAGCAAGGGTCATCTGCCAGGCATCCACCAGCAAGACATCCAGACCCCTGAACATGGCCCTGAGTACAGCGTCCAGCTGTACTGAAAACCAGTCACTATTGTACAGGCTCACCTCTGGGTCCAGGGCTTGGAGGTTAGCTGAACGCACCACTATCAGGGTCCCCGGAGCCCGGTCCAGAAGCCGCACCACCGCCCGTCGAATGTGGCGTAGCCTGCGTATGTAGACCTCTACAGGGAAGGTGCTAAAATGGGCCCAAACGCTGAGGACCACCACGGTATCTGGGCCTCCCGACAGGCCGTCCAGCTCGTTAGCTACATAGCGCATCTCACTGGCAATGACAGTGGAGAAGCGTATTGGAGGACCGTGACAGCGGTATCTCAGCAGGATGTTGTGGGTGCTGTCCACTGCCATGAAAGGCCCCACATTCCTAGGACTGTGAAGGTTGAACTCCTTCAGCTCTGTGATAAAGAGGAAGTTGGACAAAACAGAACAGAGAGTTAGAAAGCACACGAGACAGTGCACAGTGATTGATGTCATTGGACTTTAGCAGACCGCACTCACCTGGGACAAAGGCATTGAGGTACTCAAACCACTGTCTAGCAGTGGAATCTCCATACATGTACACCACCTTGCCCTTCAGACACTGAGTAATGGCAGAAGAGTCGTTAAACTGATGCATTGCGACACCACCCAGCGCTCGCCATGACCCTTGGAAGTAATACCCAGATGGAGTGACCCTGATAGGCTCCGCTCTCACACTGCTGCTCTCCATCTGTGGTTTGTCTGAAAGAGGAGCCAGCATGATGCGCTAGCTAACATAACCTTACAAGTACAGTGCCTTCAAAGTATTCATACCACTAAACTTATTCCACATTTTGTTACGTTACAGCCGGAATTCAAAATGGATTACATTGGGGGGGGGGGTCTCACCCATTTACACGGGCGGCAGGTAGCCCAGTGGTTAGAGCAGGTAGCCCAGTGGTTAGAACAGGTAGCCCAGTGGTTAGAGCGTTGGACTTGTAACCGAAATGTTGCAAGAACCCCGAGCTGACAAGGTAAAAATCTGTTGTTCGGCCACCATTGAAAATAAGAATTTGTTCTTAACTGACTTGCCTAGTTAAATAAAAGGTAAAATAAAAAACACAATACCTAATAACGACAAAGTGAAAACATGTTTTTAGAAGTGCTTGCAGAAACATCTCATATAACATAAGTATTCACACCTTTTGTCAATAAATGTTAGAATCACCTTTGGCAGTGATTATAGCTGTGAGTCTTTCTCGGTAAGTCTCTAAGAGCTTTGCACACCTGGATTGTATAATATTTGCAGATTATTCTTTAAACAATGTGATTGGTTGTTGATCATTGCTAGTCAACCATTTACAGGTCTTGCCATAGATTTCCAAGTAGATTTAAGTCAAAACTGTAACTCGGCCACTTGTGAACATTCATTGTCTTTTTGATAAGCAACTCCAGGGTAGATCTCGCCTTGTTTTAGGTTATTGTCCTACTGAAAGGTGAATTAAGCTCCCAGTGTCTGGTGGAAAGAAGACTGAACCAGGTTTTCCTCTAGGATTTTGCCTGTGTTTAGCTCCATTCAGTTATTTTTTTTAAAATCCTGTAACTCCCCAATTACAAGCATACCCATAACATGAAGCAGCCACCACTATGCTTGAAAATATGAAGAGTGGTAGTCAGTAATTTGTTGTAGTGGATTTGCCCCAAATATAACACCTTTTTATTCAGGACAAAAAGTGTATTGCTTTGCCATGTTTTTTTGCAGTATTACTTTAGTGCCTTGTTGCAAACAGGATGTATGTGCATGCTTCCTTCTTCTCACTCAGTCATCTTCAGTTCTCTCCTGTCACACCCATTAAACTCTGTAACTGTTTTCAATTTACCATTGGCCTCAGGGTGAAATACTCAAGTGGTTTCCTTCCTCTCTGGACAACTGAGTTAGGAAGGACGTCTGTATCTTTGTAGTGACTGGGTGTATTGATATACCATCCAAAGTGTAACCTCTTCAAGGAATACCTAGGATAGGATAAAGTAATCCTTCTCCCCCCCCTTAAATGATTTAGATGCACTATTGTAAAGTGGCTGTTCCACTGGATGTCAGAAGGTGAATTCACAATTTGTAAGTCTCAAAGGGATTTTAAATAATGTAAATGATGTAATTAACACCATGCTCAAAGGGATTTTGAATGTCTGCTTTTTTCCCCCTCCTTTGTTTTTTTAACCCATCTACCAATAGGTGCCCTTCTTTATGCAAGGAATTAGAAAACCTCCCTGGACTTTGTGTTTGAAATTCAGAGTGAGTCCATGTAACGTGTGACTTGTTAAGCACATTTTTACTCCTGAACTTACTTAACAAATGAGTTGAATACTTATTGACTGAAGATATTTCAGCTTTTGATTTATTCATTTATAGACATTTATAAAAAAACGAATTCCACTTCGACATTATAGTCTGCACCCGCACACCCGACTGCCTGCACCCACACGCCCGACTAGCATCACCACCCTGGATGGTTCCGACCTATAATATGTGGACATCTATAAGTACCTAGGTGACTGGCTAGACTGTAAACTCTCCTTCCAGACTCATATCAAACATCTCCAATCTAAAATCAAATCTACAGTCGGCTTTCTATTTCGCAACAAAGCCTCCTTCACTCACGCCGCCAAACTTACACTAGTAAAACGGACTATCCTACCGATCCTCGACTTCGGCGATGTCATCTTCAAAATAGCTTCCAATACTCTACTCAGCAAACTGGATGCAGTTTATCACAGTGCCATCTGTTTTGTTACTAAAGCACCTTATACCACCCACCACTGTGACCTGTATGCTCTAGTCAGCTGGCCCTCGCTACATATTCGTCGCCAGACCCACTGGCTCCAGGTCATCTACAAGTCCATGCTAGGTAAAGCGCCACCTTATCTCAGTTCACTGGTCACGATGGCAACACCCACCCGTAGCACGCGCTCCAGCAAGTGTATCTCACTGATCATCCCTAAAGCCAAAACCTCATTTGGCTGTCTTTCCTTCCAGTTCTCTGCTGTTTGCAACGAATTGCAAAAATAGCTGAAGTTGGAGAATTTTATTTCCCTCACCAACTTCAAACATCTGCTATCTGAACAGCTAACCGATCACTGCAGCAGTACATAGTCCATCGGTAAATAGCCCACCCAATTTACCTACCTCATCCCTATACTGTTTTTATTTATTTACTTTTCTGCTCTTTTGCACACCAGTATCTCTACCTGCACATGACCATCTGATCATTTATCACTCCAGTGTTAATCTGCAAAGTTTTAATTATTTGCCTACCTCCTCATGCCTTTTGCACACAATGTATATAGACAATTTTTTTTCTACTGTGTTATTGACTTGTTTATTGTTTACTCCATGTGTAACTCTGTGTTGTTGTCTGTTCACACTGCAATGCTTTATCTTGGCCAGGTCGCAGTTGTAAATGAGAACTTGTTCTCAACTAGCCTACCTGGTTAAATAAAGGTGAAATAAAAAAATAAAAAAATCATGCGTAGGCCAGTGACAAAAAAAGCTAAATTGTATTCATTTTAAATTCAGGCTGTAACACAACAAAATGTGTGAGAAGTCAAGGGGTGTGAACACTTTCTGAAGGCACTCTTATTGCTTAAGCATACCATGCAATAGCATGCAGATCAAAAACAACAGTGTCCCAAAACATAGCCCTGGGGTACCCCTTGTCTGTCGATAGTCAGCTTGGATAGTCACACAAGGGGTTCCCAGGGCTCTGTGCTGGTGTAGCTCTTTTTCCTCATTTGCATGCACTCACTTGGTATGCTGGCTTTTCATTACACTTTCCAACAAATCCTAAACCTCCCACCTAGCCAACAGATCTGACCCGCTTTCTTACAGCTGCACTAGGATTGGACAGCATTCCTGTGTATATTAAGACACTGCAGAGGCGCAAGATATGGCTCAGAAAATGTACCAAGCAGTCATTCAATCTTCTTGGTGTAACAGTTGGGATAATGGGACAGTTCAGTGTACAATGCATTTCTCATCCCTGGATTGAGCGCCGGCTCCGCAGTGTCTTAACATACACAAGAATGCTGTCCGACCCTAGTGCAGCTGTAAGAAAGCGGGTCAGATCTGCTGGCTACCTCCCACGCTACAAACAAGCACACGGATGCACACTAGCATGCGTGCAGCATCCCCTTGCTGTCTTACCTTTCTTCTCAGGCTGCACAATGACACTGTCAGACCCGGAAGCATGGACACGGACTTTGATGTTTACACCACTGAGGAAAATCAAACAGACTTATTTTGTTAAAAAAAAAATCATACACCCGAAACAAACCTTGTAATGGTACATGTTACTAGCTAAGGCACAACTACTACATAGGTCTAACATACAGTCCTCACATACTCTCATCTACCACTCACTAACCTCTGGAAGAGCAGTGACTCTTTGTTGGTGAGCAGGTGTTTTTGGTATCCTCCTTTGGCGTGGTTGATCCGCGTGTCACAGCTGAGCAGTTTGGGCTTGTAGCAGTACCATGGTTCACCTGTGTGAGGGTCCGTGTAATTGCACAGCGGCTGCCGGGTGGTTGGCAGGCACAGGTTGCACACGGTGGTCTCAGACAGGAATCCAGAGCGGAACAGACTCTTGAAGAAGACACGGTCGGGATGTTCCTCTCGTAACCGACGCAGCACAGCAACTGCCTCACTAGGATGGACCAGTGTCACCTCTACACGTGCAGACCCCTCCCATAGTAAAGGGAACACGGCTGAGTAGAGCCCATTCCGGTGGTCCAGCACCTGTCCTGCAACACCCGCCCCCAACTCTGGGGAATGCAGCCGGGCCAGCAGGAAGTCCCCACCGTGACGCTTGGGACGCCCCTGGAAGTCATGCATATGGACTAGCGCCTCTAGCTGATCCCCCACATGCCACTCTCTCCCGCTCCCTCCTGGCAGGATTGCAAACAGGCTGTGTGCAGGGTCGCTGGTCTGCCGCAGGGGTCTAGGCGTCAGCCGAGGCTGAGGCTCTGGCCACGCGATGGACTCCAGGAGGTAACGCTGCTCCAGAGCCTCCTCGGCTGAGGGCTCCAGGCCCAGGTGGCCACAGTAGCTCCGGTTGTGATCCACAGGAGGATGTTCCTCTGGGGTGAAGGCTGAATGAATGCTGCTCTGGAACTGGTAGAGTGTCGACACTGTTTGGCAGTTGAGCTTCTGCAGAGGAGAAGAGGAAAGGTCACCAAGAGGGAGGGTAGTAATGGAGGATGGTGATTAAAAGACACACCCTCCTCAGAGAGAAACACAGCTGCATGTGAGCTCTCACATTTTTCAACATGTGTTTTTTACAAAAGGATAGATTTCAAGTTAGATAAACTTGGATTTTTCAGCAGGTACATATGCAGGATGCTACCCTCCAAAGCATGGCCTTCGCTCCAGATCAAAACTCCAAACCAATTTTGACCAAAATTAACCAGAGATATTACTGCTTCCAAGTTATTTTTCCAAGCTATACTGAGAGTGCTCTAGCAAACAAACAGCAGAGACCTGAGGACACCATCCAACCTGGAACTGAATGACTAGTGTTTGGTCTGCTATTTTGAAAGCCAAGAAGAAAAAGGATAAATAAAGTACATTACAATTATATATTTTAATGGGACTGAATGCTGAGTCGAGGCTCCCAAGCTTGGACAGACCAGATATAAATTCAATTAGCACTGAGGTGTGAAGTAAAAGGTGTCGAGGCCTTTGGGACCAACAAGTGTCAGGAGTCTTTGAAGCATCCTCTGAAGTCCCCTCCTGCTGGTCAAAGACCAGTCACTGGCATTTTCTACAAGAAATCTGCCTCCAGAAATAAAAGCTTCTCCCAAGTGGGTGTGACACCTACTCCTGTTGCCTGCTGCTTGGGTTCCACCTGGCGATCTGTTCACCGTCTGCCCTGGCCTGTCTCCGTCTGATACAGGTACCCCCACTACACTCACCCCTCTCTCCCGAGCTTTCGCTCGCCACCAGCACTCACGCACTGTTGGTGCAAGTGACTCTGAACTTACAATGGCTAGCCCCAAGTTGTTATATATTGAATATTTTTCTTGTGCACTTTGCCTCATGACTCCTGCATACTTTGTTGACTACAAACTTTCTTTTCCCATCTGTGGGAGAGACTGTTCCCACACTCGGGACTTTGACTCTATTGGTTACACTGACTTTTGGCCTCCCCATCCTATTCTAACCACCTCTCGTCGGCATTGTATTCATGTTACCTGATGAAATTGCTGTACAATATGATCTTTTTGCCATGTGATGCACATTCAGATTAGAGGTTGACCGATTAATAGGGCCGATTTCAAGTTTTCATAACAGTCTGAAATCGGTATGACAGATTTTCACCTTGTCAGCTCGGGGGATTCAATCTTGCAACCTTACAGTTAACGAGTCCATCGCAATAACGACCTGCCTCTCTCTCATTGCACTCCACAAGGAGTCAAGGTAAGGAGTCACAAGGAGTCAAAGTAAGCCAAGGTAAGTTGCTTGCTAGCATTAAACTTATCTTATAAAAAACAATCAATCATAATCACTAGTTAACTACACATGGTTGATGATATTATTAACACATATTACTAGATATTATCTAGCGTGTCCTGCGTGGCATATAATCTGACTGAGCATACAAGCATACAAGTATCTAAGTATCTGACTGAGTGGTGGTAGGCAGAAGCAGGCGTGCAAACATTCATTCAAACAGCACTTTCGTGCGTTTTGCCAGCAGCTCTTTGTTGTGCGTCAAGCATTGCGCTGTTCGTGACTTCAAGCTTATCAACTCCCGAGATGAGGCTCGTGTAACCGAAGTGAAATGGCTAGCTAGTTAGCGCGCACTACTTGTCGTTGTGTTGCTAGTTCGAGCCCAGGGAGGAGCGAGGAGATGGACAGAAGCTATACTGTTACACTGGCAATACTAAAGTGCCTATAAGAACATCCAATAGTCAAAGGTTAATGAAATACAAATGGTATAGGGGGAAATAGTCCTATAATTCCTATAACCTAAAACTTCTTACCTGGGAATATTGAAGACTCATGTTAAAAAAGGAACCACCAGCTTTCATATGTTCTCATGTTCTGAGCAAGGAACTGAAACGTTAGCTTTCTTACATAGCACATAATGCACTTTTACTTTCTTCTCCAACACTTTGTTTTTGCATTATTTAAACCAAATTGAACATGTTTAATTATTTACTTGAGGCTAAATTGATTTAATTGATGTATTATATTAGGTTAAAATAAGTGTTCATTCAGTATTGTTGTAATTGTCATTATTAGAAGTACATTTTTAAATTGGCCGATTAATCGGTATCGGAGTGGAAAAATCATAATCGGTCGACCTCTAATTCAGATGTCATAAATCAACACTGCAGAGCTCTCCCTGTCCTATGCAGTGCTTTGATTGTATTACTGTTGATGATATCTGGAAATGTGCATGTACACCGTGGCCCATCTACTGTTGCTAGGCCCAATTCTGCCTTGTGCTCTATCTGCTTCACTGATTTCTGCTCTCGTAAAAGCCTGGGTTTTATGCACGTTAACACTAGAAGATGATTACCGAAAATGGATCCATTGAAAGTGTGGGTTCACAGCTCCAATCCAGATGTGGTGGTCATTACTGAGACGTGTTTTTTATTTAACCAGGCAAGTCAGTTAAGAACAAATTCTTATTCACAATGACGGCCTAGGAACGGTGGGTTAACTGCCTTGTTTAGGGGCAGAACAACAGATTTTTACCTTGTCAGCTCGGGGATTCGATCTAGCAACCTTTTGGTTACTGGCCCAACACTCTAACTACTAACCAAGGAAGGAAGAGTGTTTTGAATACTGATGTGAACCTTTCTGGTTATAACCTTTTTTGGCAAGACAGATCTTCCAAAGGTGGGGGAGTGGAAATCTTTACCAAGGATCACCTTCAGTGCTCTGTTGTCTCCACCAAGTCTGTCCCCAAACAATGTGATATGCTGGTTTAAAGAATTAAACTTTCAAATAGCTCTTTATTGACTGTTGCTGGGTGCTATCGTCCTCCATCATCACCGGCCTGTACCCTACCTGCCCTAAGCACTCTCCTGGCCCCTTACACTAAGTCTGAATTTGTTCTGCTTGGTAACCTAAACTATGACCTGCTTAAACCACCAGACCAAGTCCTAAAGCAATGGGACTCCCTAAAATCTTTCTCAGATAATTACCAATTCCACAAGGTATGACTCCAAACACAGCTACTCTCCTTGATATTATCCTCACATAATCCTCATAGGTCATTACAGAAAACACCAGACTGCTACCTTAGTGATCACTCTTTTACAGCCTGTGTTCGTAATGGCTGCTCAGTGAAACGACCTGTCGTGATTTGTCATAGACGCTTGTTAAAAAAACTTTCATGACCAAGTCTTCCTTTATGAACTGGCCTCTGTAAAATGGTATAGAATCAATTGTCGAAGACGCTTGAACCTTTTATTTTTTTTATTTTCAGTGGATTGTTAATAAACACGCCCGATAATGAAAATAAGAACGAAAAAGGTTCAGCCCCTGGTTCGACCGTGATTTTGCAGAGTTACTCCACCTCAAGAATTGCATTTGGCGAAAGGCTGGGCACACGCATACTCAGACTGACTGGCTATTGTTCAGGCAAATGAGAAATAAGCTCACTCAGGCTATCCGGAAGGCCAAAGTTAGTTACTTTAAGGAGCGCTTCTCTCTCTCTCTAGGTCTAACCCAGGAAGTTCTGGAAAACAGATAAAGACCTGGAGAATAAACCCTCCTCCTCACAGCTGCCCATGTCCCTTAATGCTGATGATGGGGTTGTTACTGACAAGAAACACATGGCTGAGCTCTTTAAATCACCACTTCGTTAAGTCAGGATTCCTATTTGACTCAGCCATGCCTCCTTGCCCATCCAACATTTCCTCATCTCTCACCCCTTCTAATGCGACAATCCCTGATGCTTCTCCCTCTTTTCCCCTGCCCCGCTACAAAGTTTCTCCCTGCAGGCAGTCACTGAGTCCGAAGTGCAAAAGGAGCTCCTTAAACTTGACCCACAAAAAACATCTGGGTCAGATGGTTTAGACCTTTTCTTCTTTAAGGTTGCTGCCCCCATCATCGCCAAGCCTGTCTCTCCGGTGTCCTCTCCTGTCTCTCGCCAAGCCTGTCTGGAGAGGTTCCCATTGCTTGGAAGGCAGCCACAGTTCATCCTTTATTTAAAAGGGGAGATCAAGCTGATCCTAACTGTTATAGGCCTAATTCTATTATGCCCTGTTATTCAAAAGTGTTGGGAAAACTTGTCAATAATCAACTGACTGGATTCCTTGATGTCTATAATATTCTCTTGGGTATGCAATCTGGTTTCCACTCAGGTTATGGATGTGTCACTGCAACCTTAAAAGGTCCTCAATGATGTCACCATTGCCCTTGATTCAAAGCAATATTGTGCTGCTATTTTTATTGACTTGGCCAAAGCTTTTGATACGGTAGACCATTCCATTCTTGTGGGCCGGCTAAGGAGTGTTGGTGTCTCTGAGGGGTCTTTGGGCTGGTTTGCTAACTACCTCTCTCAAAGAGTGCAGTGTATAAAGTCAGAAAATCTGCTGTCTCAGCCACTGCCTGTCACCAAGGGAGTACCCCAAGGCTCGATCCTAGGTAGAGGTCGACCGATTAATTGGAATGGCCGATTAATTAGGGCCGATTTCAAGTTTTCATAACAATCGGAAATCTGTATTTTTTGACACCGATTTGGCCGATTTTAAATTTTTTGTTTTTTTACAGCTTTATTTAACAAGGCAAGTCAGTTAAGAACACATTCTTATTTTCAATGACGGCCTAGGAACGATGGGTTAACTGCCTTGTCAGCTTGGGGGATTCAGCTAGAATTAAATTTCTTATAAAAAAAATCAATCATAATCACTAGTTAACTACACATGGTTGATGATATTACTAGATATTATCTAGCGTGTCCTGCGTTGCATATAATCGATGCGGTGCTTATCGTTGTTCCAATGTGTACCTAAACCATAAACATCAATGCCTTTCTTAAAATCAATACACAGAAGTATATATTTTTAAACCTGCATATTTAGCTAAAATAAATCCAGGTAAGCAGGCAATATTAACCAGGTGAACTTGTGTCACTTCTCTTGCGTTCATTGCACGCAGAGTCAGGGTATATGCAACAGTTTGGGCTGCCTGGCTCATTGCGAACTAATTTGCCGGAATTTTACGCAATTATGACATAACATTGAAGGTTGTGCAATGTAACAGGAATATTTAGACTGATGGATGCCACCCCTTAGATAAAATACAGAACGGTTCCGTATTTCACTGAAAGAATAAACGTCTTGTTTTGATACAGTCTTATACTCAGCTGTCCCCTCCCTTTTTTAGTGTCCTACAAGCTTTCTCTACCCTTAACCTTGTTCTGAACACCTCAAAAACAAAGATAATGTGGTTTGGTAAGAAAAATGTCCCTCTACCCATAGGTGTCATTACTACCTCTGAGGGTTTAGAGCTTGAGGTGGTCACCTCATACAAGTACTTGGGAGTATGGCTAGATGGTGCACTGTCCTTCTCTCAGCACATATCAAAGTTGCAGGCTAAAGTTAAATCTAGACTTGATTTCCTCGATTGTAATCGCTACTCTTTCACCCCAGCTGCCAAACCAACCCTGATTCAGATGACCATCCTACCCATGCAAGATTATGGAGACATAATTTACAGATCAGAACGGTAAGGGTGCTCGAGCGGCTAGATGTTCTTTACCATTCGGCCATCAGATTTGCCACCAATGCTCCTTATAGGACACATCACTGCACTCTATACTCCTCTGTAAACTGGTCATCTCCCACTGGTTGATGCTTATTTATAAAACACTCTTAGGCCTCACTCCCCCCTATCTGGGATATCTACTGCAGTCCTCATCCTCCACCCGTTTTGCCAGTCACATTCTGTTAAAGGTCCCCAAAGCACACACATCCCTGGGTCGCTCCTCTTTTCAGTTCGCTGCAGCTAGCGACTGGAACGAGCTGCAACAAACACTCAAACTGGACAGTTTTATCTCAATCACTTAATTCAAAGACTCAATTATGGACACGCTTACTGACAGTTGTGGCTGCTTGTGTGATGTATTGTTGTCTCTACCTTCGTGCCCTTTGTGCTGTTGTCTGTGCCCAATAATGTTTGTACCATGTTTTTGTGTTGCTACCATGCTGTGTCGTCATGTTGTTTTGCTACCATGCTGTGTTGTCATGTGTTGCTGCCTTGCTATATTGTTGTCTTAGGTCTCTATTTATGTAGCTGAAAAAACGAACTGAGCCCCTCCGCACTTAGAAATAGGGAAGACAGAGTAGTGGTGATCCTTCAGAATGATTTGTCCAACCCCCACTCCCTCCAATCAAAACGCTTACTAGAGCAACTCCAACAAACATACCTTTCTCCCATTCCCCTCCTCACCTCAAGAGTGTGAATGTTGCGCAACAGGAAGATGATTCCAGACAGGGCCAGAAAAAAGAAGATCGGGGTATATTTGGACAAGTTCTTCCAAACAGTTCCTCCTTTCTGCCTCCCATGATCAGGCCCAGTCTCACGGTCTGATGTCACCATGGCAACGGTGTCATGCCACTACCAGTCCCCCTGATATAAGCAAAGTCAGAAAGGAGTCAGAAGCCAACAGTGGGGAAGTGTTTGCATTTACATTGAGCATGGACCCCTAGGTTAACAATTCAGATTTCCTGTTTTATGAAGCACTTACTTTGACCTCACTTTTCATTATAATCAATCTACAGTCAGAAAGGAAAAGCACTTGCAGAGTCATACATAAATGAAACGTTAGCTCTGGGGTGGAGAATCCAGGTTCATTTGAGGTAATATCTTGCTATTCCAACATTCAGTACACTACTCAAACCTACTCGCCAGCAGTATAGTTCACAATGAACGTTACAGTTACTACTGCTGCAGCAATGTCCAGCCAGTAAATTAATGGTTTGTTCAGGCAATAGAAATATCTGTATCACGAGTGTGCTGCTCTGTTTTAAGATTTGTAATCCACTTATTCTGGAACAGCCAGCCATATGACTGCTAACTATGTCTATACCGGGCAGACCATGCAATGATTTGCCTTTATTAGTCGATGCTACCTGCAGTTGGCTACATACTCTAGCATTGGTACTAACCTACCACCACGGTCCGTGGATCGTTTTTCCCAGACACATTTATCAGTAACAAAAAATAGACAGTGATGTCAACAGATGGAGGGCAGAACGGACTGTCCACTTTAGATGCAGTGTTTGCTCTGCTGCACATAGGTATAGCTGTATAGAGGAACGAATATAAATATATGTTTTTGTTAAACATCAAGCTAACAACTGTAGTATTCTTAGCAGCTAGCGTTAGCCAATACGATTTCTGTGTTGACTCTTCTAGCTAGCCAGCTCGCAAGCTTGCTACTTGTACATGCACATATCGGACGTGAGATAGCGAAATATGGCAAATGCTTACTTAGTTTAAACAGAAAGTTGCGTTGCTCGAGATGATCTCACTGTCACACGATGTGCCTTTGTGCAGCTCTGCCAAACATACCATCTGCTGTGATTGTACCAATCATATTCATGTTCACCACTGCGCGTATCAGCTCATTGTGTCGTTTTACGAATCTGTCAGATTTCCGAACGAGATTCATCCGTTTACATTTTTGAAGAAAGACAACATCGCCTTCCGGAAAGATGCAGTTACCGCAAGCAGTGCTGTAGATATGATAGAACGTCACCGTAATAAGATCATATCAGTACAAAGCCCTCCCCTTTCTGGCTCGGCTTAAAGCACATATACTGGAAATCAAGTGTAGCATGTTATTTTTATACCTTAGTGGTGGAGACCACATGTTTTTTGTTCTGCGAGTTTATTTGGCCCAGCATGCCGCTATTTTGGTTGTTAGAATATACAAATTATGCCGTTGCTTTTATCCATGTAAACTGAACTGTAGATGGGCTGGCCTTCAATTATGTATAATATTACTGACTGCTGATCTGGGTTATACTGTCACCATGGGGCATCAGTGAAAAGGAAGAATTAGTGCTTTCACAGACGGACCCAGAAAGTGATCCCGTATAACGGTCCCGTTATATTTATTTAATTGTCGCACAGAAAAGGCAACGAGGCACATCGGGTGATGGTTTAGGTGGAGTTGGGGTAATATACGTTTGGTGTTTAAGGGGTTTGGAATTGGCCTGAGGAGGGTTGTGGTCTGTGAAAGGGAGATACAAGAAGAAAAGGGACAGATAACATACACACAGTCAAGGAAGAGTCAGGTGACCAAAGATGGAAGGTAAAAAACATGCGTATGTAACAGGGTTATATTGGTGATTCCCCTTGCCACTTTATTGTTAAGCCAATGGGTTTTTGGTTTGAGTTCGTCTTGCCTTCACCTACTCAACATGGCATCTTATTGGTTGGTTTGCGTGGCATGCTTTACGAGGGGGGATGTTCCAGTTAGAATCGTCTCAGTGAACAAGCACCAAACCAGCGGTACGTTGTTGGTTGCAAAGCACTGTACATCAAAAGTGATTTTTATACTCTCAAGTGATGATTTAAATGTACAATTTATATCAAATTGTTTGTAAATGTTATTCGAACATCACACATAAGACGCAGCGGTTTTTGGAGCATATTTGTTGTGCATTTTGTTGTAAAGAATTGCCGCCAGTACTAGCTAGCAACTTACTGTGTCTAGTGACGGGGTGGTTCATATATTTTGTACAGTGCGTGAGTGCAGAGTTGGATGGTGAGATGTGCATTGCATGACGTGCAATTTTGTGCCGTTCCTATCAGGTACATTGTTAAAGATATTATATTGTATATTGTAATTGTATTATTTTGGTAACTAGCCCAGTGAACAAGCACCAAACCAGCGTGCGTGAGTGCAGAGTTGGATGGTGAGATGTGCATTGCATGACGTGCAATTTTGTGTCGTTCCTATCAGAATAAATCTACATGACTGGTGCTACATGTTGGAGTTCCGTGTCGATGACTGATTGTACACAACGCAAGAAGAGTACTGTTACACGTAGACATAGGGCTCGAAATAAATTAAGGTTAAAGTTAGATTAACGCCTCGATCTCACCGAGAGTGATATGCATTTCGGTACACCAAAACTACATTTCCAGTGGAACGCTGCGTTTTGTCTTGCAGCATTGCGTTGCGGAGGCAGTGCGTTCTGTGTGGCGCAAATGTTGGGATTTATCGAACGTATTCGTCAAACTGTATGTGTAGACGGCTTGACAGGAATGGTAGCAGAAGGTGAATGTTGAACCTTTGCTGCACACATGTCCAGATTATGCTACTGTAGGCACCGTACCATTTTGCCCCAAAACAATGTCGGTGTGAATGAGACTTGTTAGGTTTCAGTATAAATGTGACTTAAAAAAATATTCACACCCCTTGACTTTTCACACATTTTGTTGTGTTACAGCCTGAATTTAAAATGGATTAAATTGAGATTTTGTGTCAATGGCCTACACACAATACCCCATAATGTCAAAGTGGAATTGTTTGTAGAAATGTTTACAAAATGAAAAGCTGAAATGTCTTGAGTCAATAAGTATTCCACACCTTTGTTATGGCAAGCCTAAATAAGTTCAGGAGTAAAAATGTGCTTAACAAGTCACATATATTGCATGGACTCATTCTGAGTGAAATAAGTGCTTAACATGATTTTTGAATGACAACCTCATCTCTGTACCCCACACATACAATTATCTGTAAGGTTCCTCAGTTATGCGGTGAATTGCAAACAGATTCAACCACAAAGACCAGGGAGATTTTCCAATGCTTTGCAAAGATGGGCCCGGCGGTATTGGTATGTTGCAGATATTGAATATCCCTTTGAGCATGGTGACGTTATTAATACACTTTGGATGGTGTATCAATTCACCCAGTCACTACAAAGATACAGGCGTCCTTCCTAACTCAGTTGCTGGAGAGGAAGGAATTTCACCATGAGGCCAATAGTGACTTTAAAACAGTTACAAAGTGTAAGGAATATGACAGGAGAAACCTTATGAGGGATCAACAACATTGTAGTTACTCCACAATACTAACCTAAATGACAAAGTGAAAAGAAGGAAGCTTGTAAAGAATAAAAAATACTCCAAAATATGCATCTTGTTTGCAACAAGGCACTAAAGTAATACTGCAAAAAATGTGGCAAAGCAATTCACTTTATGTCCTGAATACAAAGCATTATGTTCGGGGCAAATCCAACACATCACTGAGTACTGCTCTTCAAATTTTCAAGCATGGTGGTGGATGCATCATGTTATGGGTATGCTTGTCATAGGCAAGGACTACAGAGGTTTTCAGGATAAAAATAAATGAAATAGAACCTAGCACAAGCAAAATCTAGAGGGAAACCTGGTTCAGTCAGCTTTCCAACAGACACTGGGAGATTAATTCACCTTTCAGCAGGACAATAACCTAAAGCACAAGGCCAAATATTGCTAACCAAGACAACATTGAATGTTCCTGAGTGGCCTAATAAAAGTTGACTTAAACGGTTTGAAAATCTATGGCCAGACTTAAAAATGTCTGTCTAGCAATGATCAATAGCCAACTTGACAGAGATTGAAGAGGTTTAAAAAGAATAATGGGAAAATACTGTACAATCCAGGTGTGTGAAACTCTAAGACTTATCCAGAAAGACTTACAAGCTATAATCGCTGCCAAAGGTGATTCTAACGTGAATTGACTCAGGGGTGTGAAAACTTGAGATATTTCTGTATTTCATTTTCAAAACATTTGCTAAAAAAATAAATCTAAAAACATGTTTTCACTTTGTCATTATGCAGTATTGTGTGTAGATGTGAGAATTTTTTTAATTTAATCCATTTTGAATTCAGGCTGTAACAAAATGTGAACTAAGTCAAGGGAGAGGAATAGTTTCTGAAGGAACTGTAGTTTCAGTGAGTTTAGGGAAAAGCCATTCTCAATTTAACAAACCAATGTTAAAGATTTGTTTTTATTGTGTAAACATAGAGCACCAGATTTTTACAAATCTTTTTTTTTTACAATTTGCATTTAACCATTCTCAGCAACTAAACTACCTTCTCAGCACGCTGTGATATTTACATTCACGCCAAATCATCTAGTCCAGACCTGGTCCTCTCACTCACCTGCAGGAATACAAGGATAGATTGAGGCATTTAAATACAGAAGAAATTGGAATTACATTTAGAGCCGAGCTGTCTAGCCTGAACTGTAGCCAATCGGTTTCTACTTAAAGGTAGATTGACATTGAGGAGATTTGGGACGACCAAGTAGCGGCACTTATATATGTGAATTGTAGTTCCATCTGATACTCTTGGAGAATCTTGTCTTCTGCCGTGCAATCCCTTAACATCGGGACACGCCGCGGATGACCATTAAATCGCAGCAATATAAGATTGCGTGTTGGCCGCGTGGGGAAAAACCAGGGGTGCCAGGAGTTGGAACTGCCGTTACCGCGTCTCCCCAACGTAAGTGAAGGAAGCATTAGCCAAACTGACTGACAGATCATGACAATGAATAATGTAGCATTGTCCAAGAGAATTAAAGGGAGAAAAATCATCCGGGCTATACAAACATATCCACATCCTTGAGTCCATATACCACTCGTTATATGGATGTGAGTCAGTAAATTCTTAGAGGCGCTGTTAGAGCCATCAATAACATTCATCAGCACAGGTGGACTGAGTTTATGGGCAGTCTCTTAGCTAATCCCAGAAGACCAGGAGAAAAGACCAGGAGAGGGACAGGCACATCAGATTGGACCTCCCAGTGTGTGTTGCTGCTCTGTGTCTTCACTCTGGGCAGTGTTCTGAGTGTTGGAGTCAGGCTGTTCCATTTCGGCCAGTGAGAGGGGTGAGGGGGGCTGTGGTGTACCTGTTCTGTCGCTGGCACCCCCCTCCTCCGCCTCTCTCTGTTGCACAGAGGACAGGTACTGCTCCAGCAGACTGCAGTCCTGACTGTCCCTCCCAACGCCAGGATCCATGGACCTCCCCAAGGCCAGCGCCCGCACAGTCTCCAGAGAGTCGCCCGTCCCACAGCTCAGGAAGGTGTCTTCCTGCCCCGCCTGCTGTTCACCTGTAAACTGGAAGCCTGAGTCCGGGAAGGAGAGGTCTGTGCAAGCCGGGTCTGCAGTGCTGAAGGCCACAGGCAGGGGGAGCCGAAGAGCTGGAGGGAGCCCGGGGGTCAGGGCTGGAGCAGGAGATGACCCAGCCTGAGCCACACTGGCCAGCTGCCCCTCCACAGTACGCTGCCACTGCTGCATGGACTGAAGCTGCAGCCAGATGGGGAGAAGGAGTGAGAAAGGGTGTGTGAGCGTGAATCTGAATCCGATTGATCCATGACCTTGTTTATCACTAATCTCAGTTAACCCAGAACTAAATACTTGCATAATTGGTCAGATGCTTGATTTAGTTCTGGTTCAAGCCATACGTGTTAAGAGATGAGATGAAGAGCTCCACCCCCTCTCTTTGCAAGTTGATTGGTCCAAAGCACCATAACTAATGCTGCTCGTGATCTCACGCATCCCGTTGTATCGTGACACCTCTACAGTACCATTTATGTTTACGTCATCAGTCCACGAGAGATGTGTATTACTGACCTGACTCCATAGAAAGTTCACAGCCTCCTCCTGTACCAGTCTCTGTAACCGCTCCTCTTCGTGGTGCTGGCGCACCCTGTACACAAACGACAAGGTATTAGTTGGAAGTACTTAACATATGCATTTTCCTGATATACAACATAAAAGGCTAGATACCTTCACCCTTCAGAACTATCTGGCTGTTACATTAGAAGTGTTGAAAGACTGTGAAGTTACCTGTTCCAGGGACATCATATCCCTCCCAAGGCATCCAATGTTTTTATAGCTATATTCTGATGCAATGGCACACTCCCTTAAAACTTGAGACATCTGTGGCATTGTGTTGTGTGACAAAACTGCACATTTTAGAGTGGCCTTTTATTGTCCCCAGCATAAGGGGGACCCGTGTAATAATAACTCTGTTTAATCAGCTTCTTGATATGCCACACCTATCAGGTGGATGGATTATCTTTGCAAAGGAGAAATGCTCATTAACAGGGAAGTAAACAAACTTGTGCACAACATTTGAGAGAAATAAGCTTTTTGTGCTTATGAAAAATGACTGGGATCTTTTATTTCAGCTCATGAAACCAACACTTTACATGTTGCCTTTAAGCGTGGCTAAAGACACGGCTCTTTGTGCACTGCTTACAAAAGGCTAAATGTCTGCTCTTTCTAGCGACAATGGTTTTGTATGGATATTATCTTGCCAGTTTCTCTAGAAATGTCAGGAGGTTGGGGAGGACCGGCTTGTGGTAATGGCTGGAGAGGAATTAGTGGAATAGTATCAAATACATGGTTTCCATGCGTTTGATGCCATTCCATTTGCTCCGTTCCAGCCATTATTATGAGCCGTCCTCTCCTCGGCAGCCTCCACTGCTAGAAACCTACTTCTCTAGCCTGACGTGGTGGTCCGTGTCTACATTCCAATTCTCTACCCTTCTAAGAGAAGTGTGCACTCGTACACTCCCCCTCATGTATTTAAAAGGAAAGGACTGGTGTGAGGAATATTGTGGAAACTCCCTCCAGCCATAAAGCAACCAATCCAATGCTTTAAAATGCATGAGGGGGAGTGAACAAGTACACACTTCTGGAGAAGGGCAGAGAATCAGAAAGCAGCCCTTGGATTGATTGGGGCCTCTTCCGTACCTCTCCAACTCTCCAGACAGGAAGATTATGTGCTCCTGCATCCTGCGCAGGCGGATCTCACACCGGACCTCTTTGGCCAGAGGGTGGCTACGCCGAGCCCACATTCCCCTCCACCATGCCTGGATCCTGACGGCTGCCTTGTCCGCCTCACAGCGGCCCAGCCTGTCACATCTCACCACCGCTTCCTCTTCCTGCTTAGGTCCCACCCTCACCTCTGCAGCAACGCAGTTTGAGTATGCTCCCTGGAGCGGATCGCTGTCATTGGTCTGTGATTGGTCACCTGCCATCACAGGTGGACTGACGGTTGAGGTACAGGTGAGGTGGCTGTCAGCCGACACCCTTTCTCCCTTTGCCTCCTTCACTCTATTATCCACCTCGCTCTCCATTTCCATCTCCCTTTCCAAGGGTGCGTGTTGGCTCTTTTCAGGAGAGGTCTTTTTGGGACGGATGGGGTGTTCAGGCGCCAGCGAGTCAGGCTCAAACGTCTCAGTTTCGTCCTCGCTGTCAGAGTGGGCGGGGTCAGAGGTGACAGGTAGAAAGGTGGACTCAGAGGAGAGCAGACTACCGGTGAGTTTATCTTCGTCCGTCTGGCTCTGAACGTCCTCCAGGTAGAGGCTGTCCTCCATACCCCTGGGGCCACGGAGAGGAGGTGCGCCCGCCTGGGAGGCTTCGCAGCCCAGCCAGGTGTTTATCTGCAGGATCGCTGGCTCTGGACACACACACACGAGAGAGGAAAATTTGAGATTTACACACCAGACACACACTGAGAGTTACAGAATTTACAGAAAAAAAAAAAAATACAAAACAGGTAGAGTTCATCATCTGCTACCTGTCTGTCTGGCTGGTGGGGCAGTCACAGGCGTGGCTCTGTCTGCCTCTCTGGCTCCCCCTAGTGGAGGCACATGACAGGGGCTGTGAGTCTCCACATCCAGCTGGGTGGGGCGGGGAGGGCTAGGGGAACCCCCTTGGGTCTGCTGCTGGAGCTGCCTCTGGTGGAACCTGGAGATATACACAGGACCCCTCGTCAAAGTAATGGGATTGAAAGGAGAGAGTATCCCTTAAAAGATACATTGCAGTACCTCCTTTTTTTTAAAGTTAAATGACTAAAACTAAGCAGAAAAGACACAGAGGCACATTGATCCAGTTTAGGGTCAGCTGGTTTGTAACAATGGGTTGGATTTATAGCTAGAGCTTTTTCCAAGTGATCACAAGGAGGAGAACATATCCACTGCCAGTGTGATAGTTGACCTCATCGAACAGCTGTTGGCTTCACAGCCCAGTTGTGGATGTATTGTCCTACCTCTGCTTGCTGAGGATCTTCTCCAGCTTGGCATCCTCGGCCGTCTCCAGGGTTGACGTGGAGGTCAAAGGGCACACGGTGGCAAGGTACTGGACCAGTTGCACGTGCTGACCTGGCCGGTACGAGCGACCTTTGCCCTGGCTGTACAGCCACTCCGCCTTCAACCTGAGATCGCAAACAATAGAGACATTATTGACTAGCAATGATAGTGATCATTACTCAACACTTTGATGTTATAACTACATAGTACGACACAGCAACCTTGCAGTCACCAGCCCATTTCTCTACCCAGGGATTGACATTATGGTCTGAAAGGCACTTGCCCTTTGGGCAAGTCAGGAGTAGATTTTAGTTGCCTGAAGATTATGATCACTTGCCTGAAAATGTAACAAGCTATTTTCACCTACACAAGGGAGGAACCAAAAAGGCCAGACTACTTGCGTTTTGTTTGTTACCAGTAAAATAAAATCACCCGCCCAATGCGGCAACCTCAGAGCTGGCTCAACATGCACGACTGCTCAGATCACTTGCACCAGGCAATAGGGAAAACCTTAATGTCAATCAATGCTACCCTGCTTCCCCTGCATAGTTAGCATTTTTAACTTCACTGGAGTTCTGGACCTGGTCTCACCCTTCTTTCTGTGACACCAAGTATCCGTCCAGGATCTTCAGGTTCAGGCACCAGCTCATGATGTACGGCCGGCTGTCGTATCCAGGCAACGAGGGGGTTGCCATGATGCAGGGGTTACTCATAATGGAGAGCTGTTCCAGGTCATGGAGGGGTGCCAGGTAGGAGACCTGTGGGAGGCAGAGAGAGAGAGAGAAAGAAATAGAGACAAGCAAGTGAGAGAGAAGTAGGAAAGAGATTGTTGTTAAAAGCAGAGCAGGTGAGAGTGAAAAGACAAAACGAGAGCAAAGAGAGAAAGTAGAGAGTGCAAAGGGACAAAAAACAGGGTCTTTACCTCGTTGAGGTCTCTGATCTCATTCTCTGCCAGGGAGAGGATGGACAGATGGGCGGGCAAATGAGTGGGGACAGTCCGTAGCGTCGTAATGCTGTTACCATGAAGGAGAAGGGTCTGCAAGAGAAATAGCAGCCTGTCAATCAACACCACAGAAAAACTGCCCTGCTTAATTCTCCAGAATTCTATCTGCATCCCCATAACTCTGAAAAGTCATGAGGCAAGACTTGTTCTCACCTTTAAGGCTAACAGCTTGGTAAGATCACCAATGTTGGAGATGTTGTTGTCAGACACGTCCAAGTGTTGGAGAGCCACACAGCCGTTGAGCTGCTCAATGACCTGAGTGAAAAGTGGATATCCAAATTCCTTGATCAGGAGACAAAATGAACACATTATGGAGGGAGTACATTGTCCACTTTCTTCCCCTCACCTTGATGTTGTTGCCTGACAGGTTGAGCCACTCCAGGTGTGGCAGGTCTCTCAGCCCTTCAATATAGCCAATACTGTTATTGGGCAGGTTCAGAACTCTCAGCTCGGTTAGACGACACACACCCATCATCCGCACCAGGCGGTTACCAGCAACTGACAGCTGCCCAGCACAGAACAGAGAGAGGCAGAATAAGACAGCAAGACAATATAGAGGGAACTAATACAACCATATTTGGTGAATTACAAGTTTGCAACAACTCGTAAATGCCCATTTACAAATAATCTGAGGAATTCAACAATGTTCAACAATTAAGTTGACCAGATTCCATCAAATGTGCTTGGATAGAAAGTGCTTGGATAGTCTACCTGTTGGAGGCCTCGGCTCCTCTCCAGATGGTCCAGTTTCATGATGTGGTTCCTGTCCAGAATGAGTGTGTGTGTTTCATCAGAGCAGGTGAAACTGGGCTCCAGTTTCTGCAGACCCTGTGCTGACAGGTCCACCACTGGACCTAAAGGGGAAACAGAGAGAAACATAAAAACATGGGCGTGGGCAGATGTATAATCTATTATGCACATGTTGGTAGTATCACCATGAACACGAACAATACATAGAAACAGTATAAGCCATACAGCGGAGGACAACAGCAACTAGGGAGGCAAGCTTATAAATCTACTATGTACATACTGTAGACACAGCCT
The DNA here is from genome assembly GCF_036934945.1 of Oncorhynchus masou masou. NCBI lineage: Eukaryota > Metazoa > Chordata > Actinopteri > Salmoniformes > Salmonidae > Oncorhynchus > Oncorhynchus masou. The sequence continues at coordinate 12,285,496 of NC_088240.1, read as the reverse complement.
CAAGCAAGATACAGAAAAGGATCCCACTGAAACATGGAGGCCATCTTGGAGAACTGCTGTTGATCACTATCATACAGTTTATTCATACTAGGCAGACTATAAGTCTGAGAGATGTTGATTCATTCACCTTCACTCTGTTGATTGAGTAGCTGATATAACAGTACATAAAGAAATTCTGGGTGTGAAAATCCAGCATGGTATTGGGATTGTTGGTCAGACAGTGAAAACAATTTCACATATGCAATGAAGCATAGCTCTACTAAAAACACTCCAGTCCTGAACGCATGACTCTGGACTTTTAGATAATGAAAGGATGGGTAGCTAGCTACAGTCAGTAGTTCGAGATAGCTAACGTAGGACAGAACCAATCATTGAAACATACTTATGTTCACTAAATCGTTGCCCTACAAAGTCAAACGTCACACAAAGGGAGCTGTCATGCACTCACCAGTTGTGTCAAAAGTCAAATCTGATACTCCCATTTCGCGCAGAATATACGAGGCTGCACCAAACTCCCTACGCTAGCGTGCTTGCCAAAGCACAACTGTCTGGTTTAGAGACCTCCATCGAAAACAACAGAAAGAACGCTTCGAATTGATTGGAATATGTAGTTCAAAAATGTCCGTTTGTCATTAAAGGACCACTATGCTTGGTTTAAAAAAAACTACAATAAGCTTTACTGCAGTGCAGGGCGCTGTTGATAATCAGGTGGGAAAGAGATCTCAATAGATTTACACTTGATAGAAATCCCAATATGAAACGGAAAAAAGCATGATGGTACTTTGAAACGTGTACACTGATCAAACATATCTATAAAAAAAGAAAAATACCTTCATTTTGTTCAATTTGTTGATCGGGTCCTTTGGCTTGCCTTTCAATCATCGCCATACTTCCCGCTTGTGTCAACACCAAGCAACCGATCTAGTTACTGATTGGTCAAATACTTTTTTATAAACAAAATTCATATTTGAAAATCAAAATACTGATCCTGACTGGATGTAATGAAAAAAATACATGATGTGTAGATAAAAATCCGTAGATTTTTTTAAAATAAATAATTATGAAATCTCACCTATAACCTCGTTTCCGTTTCCGCCATCTTTCTTTCCGGTTTTGTGTCCTCCTCAGCCATCATGAAGTGAGTTTACGGAATAATATCTATTGCCATCAAATGTTTAAATTAAAACTTTTACCAATAAAAATGACATATTTTACACAAGTACACGTTGATCATCCATTCATGATTTATCTTAATCCGCTACAGGGTCGAGCTGTGCAGTTTCAGCGGGTATAAAATATACCCCGGCCATGGCGTCCGATACGCCAGGATAGACGGAAAGGTACGGCGATATGGTTGCTCTTCCTTCCTCTAATGCGGTTTAGTAATGTTTGGTTTCTCACGGTTGACCGCAATAAGCCGTGGCCGACATTGTGTTAATTCTAACAATAGAACTTTTCATGTCGTGTTTGTACTCTGTTCTTGATCTGTCCCGTGGACACCGACTATGCTAGATCTCCAGCTAGCTAGCTAACGTTAGAATCCAAGTTCTTGATCCACGTCAGGTTTAACATTACAACTAGCTAGACATGTAAGTTACATATCAACGTTGCCAAATATGCTACATATCACTGTGTAGTTTAACACCCCCTCTGACTTTCCCAGGTTTTCCAGTTCCTGAATGCTAAGTGTGAGTCTGCCTTCCTGGCTAAGAGGAACCCCAGACAGATCAACTGGACTGTGCTGTACAGGCGCAAACACAAGAAGGGCCAATCTGTAAGTACCTATCTAGTTATTGTCTATCATTTTCCCCGAACGCAGATTATACAATCTTAGTTCAGACATAGTGTGCCTTTTTGTTGTTGGCTGCGGGTGTGATGTGTGCGTGGTTGCCATCTGCGTTATGTACCGTCGCCAGGCTGTGTCTTACAGCTTGTCGGCAGTGCTCACTCCACACACCTGTGGCCATAAAGCCACTGGAGATCATAGTACTGGCTCTGTGAAGTCTTTGACTCCTTACCACTGGTCAGCCTCCATACTCTCCTACAAACCTTTATATGTTAGAAAGATGTTAGGGGTTATGTGAATACATCTGTGATTGTTACTGTTCATTTAGCAAGAACGGTACTGTCAATGAGTATTCATATAGGTCGAGTTCAGCTACATGAGTGACACTTAAATGTCTCTATTCTCCTGTGTTGTGCCTATTGATACTCATCAACACTACCAAACTGCCCGTATCTGATCCAGAATGTGTTCCCGACTGCATGTTGTCTATTTCCTGTGCTAACAGGAAGAGGTGACAAAGAAGCGCACACGTCGTGCTGTGAAGTTCCAGAGGGCCATCACCGGCGCCTCCCTGGCTGAGATCATGGCCAAGAGGAACCAGAAGCCTGAGGTCCGCAAGGCCCAGCGTGAGCAGGCCATCAGGTGAGGACCCGACTCAACCCCACCAAAACTAAGCTTCACCAGAAACTTTTCTTTAGATGTAAAATGGCAATAGCTGGCATGTTGGTGCCAAATAAATTAACTGTCTACTCCTGTGGGGCACTTAATGTGTGGTGTTCAAAAAGTAAGTTTCTGTCAAGTTTGACATGTGAAGCACATGTAGCTGCTGTTCACACTGTGACACTGACACTTGCTGTGATACTGTTTTAAGTGTAAGATGGAATGGTGAATTGTCAGTCAGGTTTTATTCTCTCATCACTTGTTATTTCTGCAGTCTGGACTCGTGTCTTGTTTTGCTTGTGTGGAATGGGCCTAATTTTTATCATTCTGGTCTCCAGAGCTGCCAAGGAGGCCAAGAAGGCAAAGCAGACAACCAAGAAGCCCTCTGCCGCTGGTGCTAAGGTAAGATGGCAATATAGATATGTGTTTATATGACGGTGTGAATCTGATTGTTCAGAAGCCTATAAGAAACCTTTATGATCTGCATTTATAAAACACAGCAAGGTTTCTCTGTATTTTAATTTGTCTGTGAAATTCAGATTCAGATAGATAGTTCAACTGTCGTACGTAATCAGAAGCCAAAATGTAAAATTTTACTCCAATTTTGGTAAACAAAGTGTATATAAAACACTACAGCCTCAACATGGGTTAAACTATAATTGTGATATCGTGGATGGTCAGTCCTTGCATCCATAGGTCTGTCTATGAATTTGAGTTGTTGCGTTTTTTCAGCCCATCCCTCAGCTTTTTACTGAAACGGGCAGGGTGTATAAGTGTTTCTCCTGCTTGTTGCCCCTTTAAAGGTACACTCAGGCTTACAAAGTAAAACATTGGCAGTATTGGGTCGACTTCCGCAACCGAACGATGCTGCACGTTCTCCTCAGCAGTTGTCATGTTGCAGAAAAGGGAAGGGGAAATGGCTCTTTAGGAACTCAGTTGCATCCTCTTGCATCGCTCTCTGCTCCCGAGTGGCGCAGCAGTCTAAGGCACTGCATCTGTGCTAGAGGCATCACTACGACCCTGGTTCGATCCCGGGCTGTATCACAAGTTGCTGTGATCGGGAGTCCCATAGGGCGGTGCACACTTGGTCCAGCGTCGTTCGGGGAAGGGTTGGCACCTATGGTTTTATTTTATGCTTGGAGTTCTAATGGTACCAAGTGGTTTATCAAGAGCTGCGATGAACTGCATAACCCTAGCACTGTGGTCAGGTACTGAATTGGATTCCAAAGGTGGTTAGGACTTTGTCTAATCTGAGTACTTTGTCTCCCTCTGTAGGCCCCTGCCAAGGCAGCACCCAAACCCAAGGTGGCAAAGCAAATGAAAGTCAATGCACCTCGCGTTGGAGGAAAACGCTAAACCTTTTTGCTTTGTTGGTTGTGAAATAAACTTTATTGGTAAACAAAGATGTTTGGTTGGGCTGTGTGATCTCATGTTTGTCGGTGCTTTTCTTTTCTATATTTGTGTAATTGACAGTTGTCTGACCTGGTAAGGTCATACACCCTGAACTGTCTTTCCTTACTCGTGTTATGTTTCAATGTCACATACACAAGTATAGTGAAAAGCCTTTCTTGCAAGCTCTAAACCCAACAATGCAGTCATCAATAACAATGTAATACTAAAAATAAGGTAGAACAAAAACAAACAAGCTATAAAAATAGGAACACAGAGTAAGCATACTAAATACAGGGTCGGTTCGAGTACGATTTATAATGTGCAGGGATACTGGATCGACGAGTGACTTCAGAAAGTATTTATACCGCTTGACTTATTCCACATTTTGTTACTTTTACATTTTGAATTCAGGATGTATCACCCATCTACACACTGACAAAGTGAAAACATGTTTTCATAAACGTCTATAAGCTCTTCACGCGCAGTAAAATTGGTGGTTGATTGTTGCTAGACAGCCATTGTCCGGTCTTGTAGATTTAAGTCAGAACTGTAACTCGGCCACTTGAACATTCACTGTGTTCTTGGTAAGCAACACCTGTGTAGGTTTGGCCTTGTGTTTTAGGTTATCATACTGAAAGGTGAATTCTTCTCCCAGTGTCTGGACAGAAGACAACCAGGTTCTCATCAAGGATTTTGCCTGTGCTTTGCTCCATTCAGTTATCTTTTTCATCTTAACTCCCCAGTCCTTAACAACTTATAAGTATACCTATAACAGGATGCATGTTTTGGAATATATTTTTTTATTCTGTTCATGTTTCCTTCTCACCCTGTCAATTAGGTTAGTATTGTGGATTAACAACAATGTTGCGCCACTATCAGTTTTCTCCTATCACAGCCAATCAACTCAAACGGTTTTAAATTCGCCATTGGCCTTATGGTGAAATCCGTGAACGGTTTCTTTCTCCATCTGAGTTCGGAAGGACGCCTGTATCTTTGTAGTGACTGGGTGTATTGATGCACCTTCCAAAGTGTAATTACTTCACCATGCTCAAATGGATATTCAGTGTCAGGTAAAAAATACTATACCAATGGGTGCACTTTTTCACGAGACATTGGATAACCTCCCTGGTATTTGGTTAAATCTGTTTGACATGCACTGCTCAACTGAAGACCTTACAGTTCATGTGTGGGGTAGTTGTTCAAAAATCATGTTAAACACTTGTTCTACACCGAATCCATGCAACATGTGACTGAAGTGTTTTTTATTTAAACATTTTTACTCCTGAACGTTAGGCTTGCCATTAAATGGATTGAATATTTATTGACTCAAGACATTTCATCTTTTCATTTTTATTTATTTGTAAAAAAAATAAATACTCCACTTTGACATTATGGGGTATTGTGTGTAGGCCAGTGACACATCTCTATTTAATCCATTTTAAATTCAGGCTGTAAAACAAACTAGGAACATTCTAGGACTGTGAACTGTATGTATAGGGGAAGGTGACTAGGCCGCAGCATGTAGGTGTGTGTAGAGTCAGTATACATTTATGTGCATAGGAGTATTAGTGTGTGTAAAGAATGCAAATATAAGAATACAATAGAACGGTCAACTCAGTCCATGTAGCCATTTTGTTAGCTTTTTACCTGGGGTCGGCCCATCAGGGAGTCCAGTTGTAGAGGGAGTTTCTTTCCCTGGGTCCTAAGCATGGTGATGAGCTTGGAGGGGACAATGGTGTTGAATGCTGAGCTGTAGTCAATGAACAGCATTTTCACATAGGTATTCCTCTTATCTAGGTGGGTGAGTGCAATTGAGATTGCGTCGTCTATGGATCTGTTGGGGCGCTATGCAAATTGGAGTGGGTCTCGTGTCAACTGTGACTAAGTTGGTGTTGAGACAACTTCCACCTAGTACAGCCAGGGGAGTCTGGGTCTCTTTGGTTCTTCCTTCTTTTGAGTTTTTCCGTAACACTGCTTATACAGGCACTTTAGTTGTCTAGGTTACCGCAAAGCACAGGCTGCATTTACACAAGCAGCCCAATTCTTAACTTTTTATAAATCAGATCAGCACTGAAAAAGATCGGTTAGAAGACCAATTAGTGAAAAGAAATATCAGAATTGGGCTGCCTGTGTAAACGCAGCCTTAGTGACATGTTGAAAAGGTTTTGCATATACAAAGGTGGACCAATAAATTGGTAACTTATTTTTGATCCCATCTTTAGCATGTGAAACTGTTTTTCACAGTATAATGTGAAAAACCCCCCACTGCAAATGATGTAGAGGCATGAATGTTTCAGTTGGTCCCCACCCTTGTGCCAAGTTACATATGCCTCAATTTGCAATTCAGGTCCAAACACATACTCGCTCTCCCTGTCCAAACAATCTATCATACACTTTCTGCTCAGGAATGAAACTGATCATAGACATTAAAGATACAACCTCGACATAAGTGCCTGTTCATGTTTCAGTGCATTGTGGACCAATGTATTTTGCCAGTTATTGTTATAGAATTTCAGAGATCAATGAACAAAATGACTTTCTAAATTCTCATCTAGTTACACTAACAGATTATGCGTCTCCCAACTACTGAGAACCAACCAATAGGAGACGAGGACCTTAACTACAGGGCCAATACATGTTGTCCTTCTTGGGTCCAAGTACCATGCCAGAGTCAGCCTCCAAGACTGCAACACATATGACAAATTACCAAAAGGTTCCTCCTAATGATCAGGGGGAAAAGGTGATTTCCTACTGGCATTTGAAACCATTGTCACCAAAAGCAACCACAAACTTCTACAGATGCACAATCGAGAGCATCCTGGCGGGCTGTATCACCTCCTGGTACGGCAACTGCTCCGCCCACAACCGTAAGGCTCTCCAGAGGGTATTGAGGTCTGCACAACGCATCACCGGGAGCAAACTACCTGCCCTCCAGGACACCTACACCACCCGATGTTACAGGAAGGCCATAAAGATCATCAAGGACAACACCCACCCGAGCCACTGCCTGTTCACCCCGCTATCATCCAGAAGGCGAGGTCAGTACAGGTGCATCAAAGCTGGGACCGAGAGACTGAAAAACAGCTTCTATCTCAAGGCCATCAGACTGTTAAACAGCCACCACTAACATTGAGTGGCTGCTGCCAACACACTGACTCAACTCCAGCCACTTTAATAATGGGAAATTATGTAAAATATATCACTAGCCACTTTAAACAATGCTACCTAATATAATGTTTACACACCCTTCATTATTCATCTCATATGTATACGTATATACTGTACTCTATCATCTACTGCATCCTTATGTAATACATGTATCACTAGCCACTTTAACTATGCCACTTTGTTTACATACTCATCTCATATGTATATACTGTAGTCAATACCATCTACTGTATCTTGCCTATGCTGCTCTGTACCATCACTCATTCATTTATCTTTATGTACATATTCTTTATCCCCTTACACTGTGTATAAGAAATTTGTTTTGGAATTGTTAGATTACTTGTTGGTTATTACTGCATTGTCGGAACTAGAAGCACAAGCATTTCGCTACACTCGCATTAACATCTGCTAACCATGTGTATGTGACAAATAAAATTTGATTTGAACAAAAGTCTACAGTTAAAAGCTATATGAAATGTTTTTTTTTACCTGATTTATTGGTTAAAGCATTTACTACACGTGGAAGGAACAGTCACATGGTATGCATGTACGGTTGAATCATCCTACTGATATAGTTAAAATTTATGAAAATAGTAGAATAAGCATATGGGATGAAAGTGACTTTAAAAACTTTTTTAATTTTGGGGAGACATTCTTTTTAACCACAATCAACACAGATCCAAGACCTTCCTTGTTTGGAAACCACTGCATGAGGAATGACGACTACTCAAAGAAATAATGGAAAAAAATGCAACACTTCCCAAAAAGTGCATGCTAAACATTAATCATGAACAAATTAAAAAGAGTCATGCCATTTGTTGTATGAAGTAAAACTTAAATACTACAGCTTGTGCGTAGATGACAAACATTTGAGTGTTTGGTAAGGGTTAATATGCCATTATAAACCCTGAAGAAATCCAGGCAAATTACATGATCTACAGCAAGGAAACATTGTTTTTTTTCTACTGTAAAATCGAGTGAGGATGGAAAAGTGATGGAGGGGCTTAGAGGGACTGGGTTTGTGCCGGTGATAAGCTCCCTTACAGTCCATGGAGATGGACTGGTGACATAATTCAAGACTCTGCTGAGGCAGCTTCCTCCTTTGCTAGTGCCTTTTTCCCTTGTTCATACCTGTAGTGTGAAAGGGGATAACGGAAGAGAGGAAAATAAACTTGAGGTTTATGTACATTTATTAAAATACATTTTCCCTTATATGTCAAGGAAATAAAAGCTAAACATTAAAAAAATAAAAAAGTAAAACAATTGTTTTTTTATGAGCCTCCGGGTTGATTCCTAAAGAACTTACAAAGGACAGAAAAATGTAATGTGGCTGTTTATGGAGAAGCCAAATGTATAGGTCAGGTCTTCATTCTATTTCTGCACTCTAAGAGAGATTCACTTACTGGAAGATCCTGTAGAGCTGGGATATTCCAGCACTACCCACAAATAAATTGACAGCAAAGAGGTTCCAGTTCTTTGGAATGATGACCAAAGAGTATCTGGACCAGGTCAGACCTGAGAAAGTGGGAAAAGTGATTAGTTAATGAGTGAAGTTGTTTATTTGACTGAAGGATTAATTTACACTATACCTGTCACTCACTGAATAATATAGGTACTCCACTATACCTGTGGCTGTCAGTACAGCAGACTGGGAAAAGCTCAGTTTCTCAGCTGGTCGACTCATATCTGCCAGACCAGCCCCGACCAGACCCTATAGAGATGAGGAGAGGCATGGGACTTGAAATTTGTTTCATTAGACAATACAGTGCCTTGCGAAAGTATTCGGCCCCTTGAACTTTGCAACCTTTTGCCACATTTCAGGCTTCAAACATAAACTGCTGTTCACAAATGCTCTCCATCCAACCTCACTGAGCTCGAGCTGTTTTGCAAGGAGGAATGGGAAAAAATTTCAGTCTCTCGATGTGCAAAACTGATAGAGACATACCCCAAGCGACTTACAGCTGTAATCGCAGCAAAAGGTGGCGCTACAAAGTATTAACTTAAGGGGGCTGAATAATTTTGCACGCCCAATTTTTCAGTTTTTGATTTGTTAAAAAAGTTTGAAATATCCAATAAATGTCGTTCCACTTCATGACTGTGTCCCACTTGTTGTTGATTCTTCACAAAAAAAATACAGTTTTATATCTTTATGTTTAAAGCCTGAAATGTGGCAAAAGGTTGCAAAGTTCAAGGGGGCCGAATACTTTCGCAAGGCACTGTACCTTCAAACATGTTTACATTTAGATAAGGCAATAGCTCAAGCTTAGCAAATCCAGCCCTTACCCATTTGAACATCGGGGCCCAGAAGAAAATAGTCTTTGGACCTGGAATTAGAGAAGACACAATCCATGAGAAAATTGATTACAGAACATAGAATAGACAATTCTCAGCAAATTCTCAGTTCAGGGCAGGGAAATCTTAAACACTTAACTTGAGTGATGCTTGTGGATGGGTATGCCTAAACTATTTTCATTGTTCTGCTATCTATCCCATTGGTAACCAAATATGGCTAAATGACCTCTGAGTAACATCTCACACTCCATGAATAAGATGATACTCAGAGATTTTTTTTAACACCTGTAATCTAGAGCTAAAAATGGCCTTAAATGATAACATTTTTTTTTTTTTAAATAAGCTTTTTTTACATAGTGGTGCAGCCAGTCCACACAGTGCCCTTCTTTGGGGAGAACCTTGGCATGGACAAAAAGCTTCCACATGCAATATGCTAACACCATCATTGTCTGCTCTGAATCTAATCTACCATCTCCATCAGAAAACACTTGGCTCCAGCTGCACAATGAAGAGGAGGGAAGAGAACTCTGTTTTAACCAATCATCTTGCAGGGAGTTGGGCCCCACCCCTCATGTGGTCAAAACTTTCTTCCCTGGTCGCTGTGTTCTGTTCTCCAATAGCAATGATAGAGTGCTGACAACTTTAGTCTGAACTTTAGTCTGCATTGAAAGATAAACATTGACTATACAAGAAGAGTTCATGCAGTGATAAGTCAACAATAATCAAATCAGGGCATTAGTCCTCCTAACCAGCAGTCTTATACCAATTTAAGTTACAATTCAAGCATTAGGCTAATTATTTTTTCTCCAAATATTTTGACCAACAAGAAAAGATGTAAAAACAAGGGTTGGCTGTGTCAGCTTGTGCCCCAATCTAATGCTACGTTCACATTAGCAGTTTGAAGTGACTCAAGTCCTATTTTTTTGCATATCCAATTATAAATCGGTCCTTTTTCCTGCAGTCTGAACAGCTGAAAAGCACACGGAATCAGAAACTTCAACACACATTTCAAACCACCTCCGTAGGCGGTTTGAAGTCAGATACAAACCTGATTCCTGTCCATGTGACTTGTCTGAACGGTCAAATCCAATGGTTTCTAGACTTTTGGCATATCGTGTTGCTTGCTAGTTCTGTTGACAGTTTTTTTTTTTTTACCTTTATTTTACTAGGCAAGTCAGTTAAGAACAAATTCTTATTTTCAATGACGGCCTAGGAACAGTGGGTTAACTGCCTGTTCAGGGGCAGAACGACAGATTTGTACCTTTTCAGCTCGGGGATTTGAACTTGCAACCTTTCGGTTACTAGTCCAATGCTCTAACCACTAGGCTACACTGCCGACAAGAATGTGGTAGCTAAATAGCTTGTTAATTGTTCACAAACAAATGAGTGAATGTGCTAGGAAGAAACAGCTACCTTCGGAGCTAGAAACAGAGCTGCCATGTCTATTGTTGCCATTTTCTACCTTGCTAGCTAGTTGACTGCTGTGGCTAGCTAAAACGTTCTTGTTTTGAAAGTTGGATTATCTTATCATTTGAGGCTATAAAAAGTGTTTTTACAGTATGGTTTTAACAATTCAAAGTAACTGGGAAATGTACACGACAGGCATTGTGGTCACCTCAGCTTGCTATATAACTTCTGAGGGATAGGAAGCACGAGCACCACCACCGATCAGCCTCCACCACTGCACACACACCCATCATTATTATGACAACTAGATTAGCCATGTCAGCAAATGACTGCTGTCTGAACACACACATCTGATTTGGTCACTTTCTGTTTGGACAGTCAGTATTCCAAAATGCATAACACACACACACACACACACTATTTGAGCATTAAGGCCTGCAATGCGACGGCATTCAAAAAATGCCATCATTTGTTTTTTTGTTGATTGTGGTGCAAAAAGATGTCTCATGCACCGCTCCAGAATCTCTCAAAAGTGTTCAATTGGGTTGAGATCTGGTGACAGGCAGACCGACACACTTTAAACCCCCTATGCTCCTTTGGCTGCGTTTACACAGGCAGCCCATTTCTGAAATGTGTTCCACTAATTGCTCTTTTGACCAATTACATCAGATCCTTTTCAGAGCAGATTTGATGGGTCAAAATACCAATTAGTGAAAAATATCCGAATTGGGCTGGCTGCCTGTCTAAACGGAGCCAAGGTAATGCCCATCAGGGCATTATTATACATGACACTAAGCATGATGGGATGTTAATGGCTTAATTAACTCAGGAACTACACCTGTGTGGAAGCACTTGCTTTCAATATACTTTGTAGCCCTTATTTACCCAAGTGTTTACTTTATTTTGGCAATTACCTGTAGGCCTACATAGGCTGCTATGCAACAGGTTTGACCAGTGTTACAGGTTTGGCCAATCACATATTTTTTCTGCCAAAGGCACATACATGTAACTGCCAAAATAAAGGAAACACAAACTAAGTGTCTTAATAGGGGCCCCGAGCCGCTTCAATGCACCTTGGCATAGATTGTCTGGAACTCTATCGGGAGGAATGCAACACCATTCTTCCACAAGAAATTCCATAATTTGGTATTTTGTTGATGGTGGTGCTGTCTCAGGCACCGCTCCAGAATCTCCCATAAGTGTTCAATTGGATTGAGATCTGGTGACTGACACACACACTTCAAACCCCCTATGCTCCTCTGAGACTCCTCTTTCAAAGTCGCTGAGATCTGTTCTTCTAGCCATGGTAGCAACTGGGCATTTTTATACATGACCCTAAGCATGATGGAATATTTTATTTGCTTAAATATCTCAGGAACCACACCTGCTTACTTTGGATCCCTAAATTACCAAGATGTCCTTTATTTGGTCAGTTATCTGTAGTACACTGCATTATATAGTGATTGTTGGCATCATTAATAAAACACTGCTAAGGACAAATGTATGGGACTTATAATAACACATCCTATCACCTGTGCAGAATTGAGTCTGTCCTCTCACAAGATATATACAGGTTATAGAAAGGAAAACAGATTTTGTAAGGACAAAGGTTAGTTAACAGCCGTAGCTAAATTTACTGGTTTAGTAGTGTTCAAAGACAGCAAATTTTTACAAGCAGTTCGCTCTCCGCATTGATTTTCTAAAAACATACAACTACTTATTCTGTAAGGAACCATGCAAATGCTGAAAATCTAATTGCTATACTTAGCTTCCATTCGCTTTGGTACTGCATTCCAGACAATCCTATCACTCACACAAAGCTCCACGCGACCCCCTGCAACCCCCTGAGGTCTATGCCTGCAACCACGCTCATGTAGCCAGCTCTGTGTACCATTGACTGCACAGTACTCAATGGGATAACTAATCTGCAAAACTATTGTGGCATCTATTGAGACACCTGAAACCCCACCTCTTCAAGGAATACCTAGGATAGGATAAAGCAATCCTTCTCACCCCCCCCCCCCCCTTAAATGATTTAGATGCACTATTGTAAAGTGGCTGTTCCACTGATGTCAGAAGGTGAATTCACCAATTTGTAAGTCGCTCTGGATAAGAGCGTCTGCTAAATGACTTAAATGTAAATGTAATGTAATGCATCTCTTTGCAGATTGAGGCGCCGCCATGACACATTTGTTTGGGATAAAAACACAGAGCAGCGACATTAGATAAAATATTGCTTGCACACATCATCAAAATATGTAGGAAGAGATTGACATCATTCATGAACTAGACCAAGGCCACTTCAGCAACAACAGCGGTCATCAATGTGTACCGTCCTCAATTTGGTCTAGACGCACGCCAGTTGCTGATAAGCTAACGCTAGCTGTCACAGTCAAATAGCATTTACATTACCTGCAGGGTGATTGTAGAGAGGTCTCAGTTTTGCTGGCAACATTAGTCCGATCTTATCCAGCAGTTTGTGATAGGAAACTCTCATCGCAGCCATGTTTGCAAAAGGCTAATGTTGCTGTCTAACGTTTGCTACACCTGACCTAGCAAGCTAGCTAGCTTGCTAAATACGTAGCCACAAAGGTAAATTCGTTCGACTTTGACACTTGAGTATTGGTATTGCCCTATATCTAATATTCGCAGCAATGTAGTCATAAAACGGTTCGGGAAAAATGTCAAAGGCGTTGTAATACTTTCGACCTTCTAATGCAAACCTATTGGCATGTAGCTAGCAGTGCTCATTCCCGGTGGCCTTGATTTGAGAGCTTTTACAAGGTGGTGACTTTTCTTCACAGCGCAACCTATCTAGCACAGTACCACAACAAGACGCTCCTAATTCCTATTGGTGTGTTTGGGCCAATCCTCCGAACGTGATTGGTGTACCACAGTCCAGTGCCATCCATTTAGCGACAGCAGATAGAGACGGGCGGCACGTTCGACCAGACTCTACCATTTGTTCATCTGGCTACACAATCCTGTATTAATATGATGCCACTTTACTACAGTATCGCGCAATTATAACTATATTATATATAATAGACTCAACTGGATTTTCAACTAATTGTTAGAGAGACTGTAGCTTCTAAACCCAGAGGCGCATCATCGCGAGACTTCCGGGAACGCTTGTGAAACAGACCAGAAAGACCAGGTCGGGGTTTGAGAAGTGACAAATATTCCATTTTCTCGAAATCAAAGGGCAAAACCTAGATTCGAGCCGGTGTCTTCAGTAGTTAAACATGGTATTACTCCAACCTCGTGATAGTGACAAACTGATACGTTTTAATGTGTCAGAAACAATTTTATATCGAATGAGTGCCTTTGAATTGACGTCCGGTACATGCGCAGTTCGGCGAGAGACGACTGTTATACCATATGTTGTTTATAACTGAACCTTGTTCTATATGTGGTAAATACGTACTTCTGCTCATGTGCTTAACTAGGCAACGTCGCCATGACATCACCTACAAGTGTAAACGGCGATTTCAATTGGAGAGCAGTTTCTGTCAATCATACTGTACTGACTTTGTCTACTCCTTGCGGGCTGCGTCATACTGCTGCAATGTTGACGGTCTCGATTAATATTATCGAGCATAGAAATAGAACGCATAGAACGCCCCGCACACCATCGTTGTTTCAACCAGGGAGTTCGACACAACAAGAGAGAGAAGTAGAGCCACCCAAATAACATCAGAGGAATAAAGCGACCGAAGAGAGGCTGCGATAAACATAGCCGTATATAGCTTAGCACGCATGCTAACGTTGGCTTCTAGTTAGCTAGCTACGTCGCAACGGCCACGCAGAGAACAACATCAGAAGGCGATAGTTAGAAGACAGTGTTTACAACTGTATTTCAATGGTATTTTTACATAAAAGCAGGTTCGAGCATTATGTCCTGCTCTGGTAACCTGGTTTGGGATGTTAACAAGCGTTCCATTGGATATAATGACCCGAATGCTGTCAGGATCAACTACTTAGGTAAGAGCGCCTGCCTGTGTCCAAAATAATTTGCAATAACACACACAGCTACAGTGAACGTCGACCAGTTAGTTAGCTATGTTTTCGATTAGATTACTAACATGTGAAATACAAGCTGACAACAATGCAGCGAACTTGTTTCCCCACTTCAGACACCAATGGCGTTGATTGGTTTAATTGCAATGATCGCTTGCCTTTCCGCGTGGGCAGCTTGCTATTCTGTAACAATACCCCTCTTGCCACAGCAAGCTAGCAATGCCTTTTTAGGTAGCTATAGCTAACTAGCACAATTGCTGATTTTGTGCCAGTTCCCTTTGGTGAAAGTGGAGGTTATTAAAATAACTGTGGTTACATTTCATTTGTGAATTTAAATATCCGAATTGGATGTTTGATTGACCAATTCTTTCCTCGCATAGGTTACAAGTTGTAGCTGGAGGAAATGTCTATATGCACCTGCTGTCTAGTCTACCCTTTGTCCTTACAAAATCAAGAATAATGGCTGGTTATTTTAAGACGACGTTTCTGCAGAATATAGAGAACGAGTTTCAGGCCTAGTCATCCGGAGTTTTGATTATTGCAATTTGCCCACTTGCTAATGAAATTAGTAGAGCTGCCAAATCTCACGCAGTAGCCTAGAGACACACGTATTTGAGCCTTTTATCACGCTCACTCGATACATCTTATCTCACACATCGAAAAGTAGTGGTTTTATTTTTCTAATTAATCCAGTATATTCAATGCGTTAACTGTGCTGCAAATTGTTTAGAAATCGGAGCATCGACACTTCCAATTTAATAACATCACGAGCGGAACCTTTATTATTATTATTATTATTGGCCTGTCTTGCAACAGCATTGTGAACCGCGGCACATTAAAGCATATGATTGGTCTAGTTATGTAATGAATCAAGGTGATTGGATGCGCGTTTTAAAGAAAAAGCCCCTCAAGATTAGAAGAGTTGAATGGAGAGATTTTGTCAACGACATTATTTTGCTGTTACTCCCTATTGCAAAATGCAGCCTTTTGACAGCATGTACTGAAGTCGATTTAATCCATATTTGTTTAGTCCCCTCGTTTGGTGATTGACATTTAGGCTGTGACAACGAAAAGGCAGCAGACAGACCTACAGTATGTTTTAGCAGGGAAGTTTGGTGGGGTCATTGGTATTAATACGTGTCACATACCAGTTTGCAAACAATGTAGTAAAAAAAATAATAATAATAGAGTTAATAAAGCATTATACAAACATGGTCTCTTTTTTTTTCTTCTCGAGTAAGGCCGTTCCAAAATGCAGGTGTTCAGCCTAGCTCAGTATTCTGTCACTCATTTTTTAATATAACTTTTATTTATTTAACTAGGCAAGTCAGTTAAGAACAAATTCTTATTTACACTGACGGCCTAACCCGGACAACGCTGGGCCAATTGTGCACCGCCCTATGGGACTCCCGATCACGGACGGTTGTGAAACAGCCTAGATCTGAAGTGATGCAGTGACTTAGGAGCCACTCATGGGGACACTGTCACCGCAAAATCGAGGGGATAGCTTGAAAATTCAAGCCCCTTGGGTGCTGCCATAGAGTTACAATTGAAGTGCCCATCCAAGAAGGCTCAAGGTCATTGGCCACAGATAAGTTGACACCAAATCATGTTATCTTCCATTGCTTTGATTGGACTGATCATGTCAACATCATCATTTCAAAATCTTAGCTAGCAGTCATCATCATGAATCAAGCTGACAATCTACTCGCAAATACTTTTCAATCCTTGTCATATCAAGAGAAATTATAGATACAGTGTATCGGTGCTCATCGGCCATTGGACATAAACATTACACAACAAATTCAACAATGAGCTGTTTTGGAAGGAATCATTGGCTATATCTAATAATCACTCGCCTGATATACAGTGGAGTGGGGATGTGGTCCAAGTCTGGGTTTACGGGTCTATTTTCTAAGCTTAAAAGGATACACATTCAACATGGGTGCACCTCAGCCACGCTCAAGGTCCTAAACGATATCTTAACCGCCATCGATAAGAAACATTTCTGTGCAGCCGTATTCATTGATCTGGCCAGGGCTTTCGTCAATCACCACATCCTCATCGGCAGACTCGACAGCCTTGGTTTCTCTAATGATTGCCTCGCCTGGTTCACCAACTACTTCCCTGATACAGTTCAGTGTGTCAAATCAGAGGGTCTGCTGTCCGGACCTCTGGCAGTCTCTATGGGGGTGCCACAGGGTTCAATTCTTGGACCGACTCTTCTCTGTATACATCAATGATGTTGCTCTTGCTGCTGGTGAGTCTCTGATCCACCTTTACACAAACGACACCATTCTGTATACTTCTGGCCCTTCTTTGGACATTGTGTTAACAACCCTCCAGGCAAGCTTCAATGCCATACAACTCTCCTTCCGTGGCCTCCAATTGCTCTTAAATACAAGTAAAACTAAATGCATGCTCTTCAACCGATCGCTGCCTGCACCTGCCCGCCTGTCCAACTTCACTACTCTGGACGGCTCTGACTTAGAATACGTGGACAACTACAAATACCTAGGTGTCTGGTTAGACTGTAAACTCTCCTTCCAGACCCACATCAAACATCTCCAATCCAAAGTTAAATCTAGAATTGGCTTCCTATTTCGCAACAAAGCATCCTTCACTCATGCTGCCAAACATACCCTTGTAAAACTAACCATCCTACCAATCCTCGACTTCGGCGAAGTCATTTACAAAATAGCCTCCAATACCTTACTCAACAAATTGGATGCAGTCTATCACAGTGCAATCCGTTTTGTCACCAAAGCCCCATATACTACCCACCATTGCGACCTGTACGCTCTCGTTGGCTGGCCCTCGCTTCATACTCGTCGCCAAACCCACTGGCTCCATGTCATCTACAAGACCCTGCTAGGTAAAGTCCCCCCTTATCTCAGCTCGCTGGTCACCATAGCATCTCCCACCTGTAGCACACGCTCCAGCAGGTATATCTCTCTGGTCACCCCCAAAACCAATTCTTTCTTTGGCCGCCTCTCCTTCCAGTTCTCTGCTGCCAATGACTGGAACGAACTACAAAAATCTCTGAAACTGGAAACACTTATCTCCCTCACGAGCTTTAAGCACCAACTGTCAGAGCAGCTCACAGATTACTGCACCTGTACATAGCCCACCTATAATTTAGCCCAAACAACTACCTCTTTCCCTACTGTATTTATTTTACTTATTTATTTATTTTGCTCCTTTGCACCCCATTATTTTTATTTCTACTTTGCACATTCTTCCACTGCAAATCTACCATTCCAGTGTTTTACATGCTATATTGTATTTACTTTGCCACCATGGCCTTTTTTTGCCTTTACCTCCCTTATCTCACCTCATTTGCTCACATCGTATAGAGACTTGTTTATACTGTATAATTGACTGTATGTTTGTTTTACTCCATGTGTAACTCTGTGTCGTTGTATGTGTCGAAGTGCTTTGCTTTATCTTGGCCAGGTCGCAATTGTAAATAAGAACTTGTTCTCAACTTGCCTACCTGGTTAAATAAAGGTGAAATAAATAAAAAACAATAGCCATACTGTCAATCCAGCATGACTTCTGTTGCGTTCAAAACAACTAGGAAATCTCAGACTTCTGTTGCGTTCAAAACAACTAGGAAATCTCAGACTTCAGTGCGTTCAAAACAACTAGGAAATCTCAGACTTCTGTTGCGTTCAAAACAACTAGGAAATCTCAGACTTCAGTGCGTTCAAAACAACTAGGAAATCTCAGACTTCAGTGCGTTCAAAACAACTAGGAAATCTCAGACTTCAGTGCGTTCAAAACAACTAGGAAATCTCAGACTTCAGTGCGTTCAAAACAACTAGGAAATCTCAGACTTCAGTGCGTTCAAAACAACTAGGAAATCTCAGACTTCAGTGCGTTCAAAACAACTAGGAAATCTCAGACTTCAGTGCGTTCAAGACAACTAGGAAATCTCAGACTTCAGTTCGTTCAAGACAACTAGGAAATCTCAGACTTCAGTGCGTTCAAAACAACTAGGAAATCTCAGACTTCAGTGCGTTCAAGACAACTGGGAAATCTCAGACTTCAGTGCGTTCAAGACAACTGGGAACCCGGGGAAAAAAGAAAGAAGCTCTGACTGAGAAAATACGTTTTGAATGGTCATCACACTCGGAATCGAAGTCAGGGAAACCTGAAGATCACTGACCTCATGATTCAACGCTGTTTTTTTCCTCGAGTTCCCAGTTGTCTTGAAAGTACCATAAATCCAGAGAATGCCAGACTTTGATGACAAAATTTGCCCACGAAGGACAGCCTCCTCTACCTTCCTGCACAATGAGTCCAAAAATGTATTGCATAAATGAGGTAATATGCCAGGGAGATACTGTAGCTAAGAAAGTAATACTAAGTCTATTAGAGGTCGACCGGTTATGATTTTTCAGAGTTTAAATAATGCATATCAAAGTGTTGGAGAAGAAAGTAAAAGTGCAATATGTGCCATGTAAGAAAGCTAACGTTTAAGTTCCTTGCTCAGAACATGAAAACATATGAAAGCTGGTGGTTCCTTTTAACATGAGTTTTCAATATTCCCAGGTAAGAAGTTTTAGGTTGTAGTTATTACAGGAATTATAGGACTATTTCCCTCTATACCATTTGTATTTCATATACCTTTGACTATTGGATGTTCTTATAGGCACTTTAGTATTGCCAGTGTAACAGTATAGCTTCCGTCCCTCTCCTCGCCCCTACCTGGGCTCGAACCAGGAACACATCGACAACAGCCATCCTCGAAGCAGCGTTACCCATGCAGAGCAAGGGAAACAACCACAGGCTCAGAGCGAGTGACGTTTAAAACGCTATTAGCGCACGCGAACTAGCTAGCCATTTCACTTCGGTTACACAAGCCTCATCTTGGGAGTTGATAGGCTTGGAGTCATAAACAGTGCAATGCTTGACGCACAACGAAGAGCTGCTGGTCAACACACGAAAGTGCTATTTAAATGAATGTTTACACGCCTGCTTCTGCCTACCACCGCTCAGTCAGATACTTAGATACTTGTATGCTCAGTCAGATTATATGCAACGCAGGACACGCTAGAGTAATACAGTAATATCATCAACCATGTGGAGTTAACTACCTATTGATTGTTTTTATAAGATAAGTTTAATGCTAGCTTGAAACTTACCTTGGCTTACTGCATTCGTGTAACAGGCAGTCTCCTTGTGGAGTGCACAAGGACTAGTTATCTGTAAGGTTGCAAGATTGCATCCCCCGAGCTGACAAGGTGAAAATCTGTCATTCTGCCCCTGAAGGAGGCAGTTTACCCACCATTCCTAGACCGTCATTGAAAATAAGAATGTGTTCTTAACTGACTTGCCTAGTTAAATAAAGATTAAATAAAGGTGTAAAAATAAATACATCTGTGTCCAAAAATTCAGATTGTTATGAAAACCTTAAATCGGCCCTAATTAATCGGCCATTCCGATTAATTGGTCGACCTCTAAAGTGTATGTTCTGTAGTAAGCTGTTAGTAGCCCATGTGCCTCACCCTCATAATTTAGCCTACTGTTCTGACTTGGTGGTGCACATAGCCTATAGCCTGTTTTAAAGAAATGTCATAATCGAATACTGTAAGAGCTTTCATTTTCTGATTTTTATCTGACCCTTTTATTTATCCTACGGTTTTGATTTGTGGTACAGAGGTCGTTCTTACAGTATTGTCTATG
This sequence comes from Oncorhynchus masou masou, assembly GCF_036934945.1. NCBI lineage: Eukaryota > Metazoa > Chordata > Actinopteri > Salmoniformes > Salmonidae > Oncorhynchus > Oncorhynchus masou. The sequence goes on along the minus strand of NC_088240.1, from coordinate 12,265,080 downwards.
TTCTGAATTCTGTCGCTGTACATTTTAAAAGTGCTGAAGAAATATTCATATTTACGCCGTCCATCAGAGCTTGCTCATGAATGTCTTAATCTAAATGCTGGATTGCCTTTTATGAGCTCGTCGTCCCTTTATACCATATTTGAGGTTGAGTGAACTGTTTAGCTGGCAGACAAGGCTCCGCTGATGGCCAGGTGTAGCAGTGGTAATGTGTTGGGACTGCGGTTGGGCCTCTGCAGTTGGGACATCTTTATGTAGGCCCTAACAGTTTGTGGGCACTGTTTGTCACTGTTTTAGTGCAATTCATGTATTGTTTAGTGTTGCATGCCAGCAAAGCTACTACCCATCAACATTTTTTTTTTTTTTTTAGTTTAGTGTGTAATTTCTCATGCGGTCATGGCTGAAGACGGTGCAAATTCCTACTATTTGTGTCCAGGTTAAACGTGGGAAGTCCCTCATTATAAACAAACATTCTGTTAAATTCATGGTTATTGCAACATTTTCAAATCTATTAGAAGCGATTTAATAGACGAAACAACCATGTAATTTAACCAATTGACTGGCCAGAGATCAGGGCATTCATCAGCAAAGACGCCGTGCATGCTGATAGTATTTTGGACAACCAAATTGAAGTCAAAATGATTAATGAAGTGTGTCAGCTGTATGGTGATATGCGATTCATAACTAACTTACATTTTACTGGTACAACCAGTAGTAATAGGCCAACCAATAACACCACGACGGAATGCGTTTGAAGTGATGATGCCTTAACACTGCCTTAACCCTCTTGGGCATGGAGTTCACCAGAGCTTCACAGGTTGCCACTGGAGTCCTCTTCCACTCCTCCATCACGGAGCTGGTGGATGTTAGAGACCTTGCACTCCTCCACCTTCCATTTGAGGATGCCCTACAGATGCTCAATAGGGTTCAGGTCTGGAGACATGCTTGGCCTGTCCATCACCTTTTTCCTTAGCTTCTTTAGCAAGGCAGTGGTCGTCTTGGAGGTGTGTTTGGGATTGTTATCATGTTGGAATACTGCCCTTCGGCCCAGCTCTGCTTCAGTATGAAACAGTACATGTTGACATTCATGGTTCCCTCAATGAACTGTAGCTCCCCAGTGCCGGCAGCACTCATGCAGCCCCAGACCGTGACACTCCCACCCCCATGCTTGACTGTAGGCAAGACACACTTGTCTTTGTACTCCTCACCTGGTTGCCGCCACAAACGCTTGACACCATCTGAACCAAATACGTTTATCTTGGTCTCATCAGACCACAGGACATGGTTCCAGTAATCCACAACAGCCATACAGACAAATTTGATGCAGTGTACCGCGTATGGTCTGAGCACTGACAGGCTGACCCCCACCCCTTCAACCTTTGCAGCAATGCTGGCAGCACTCATTTGTCTATTTCCCAAAGACAACCTCTGGATATGACGCTGAGCACGCGCACTCAACTTCTTTGGTCGACCATGGCGAGGCCTGTTCTGAGTGGCACCTGTCCTGGAGTGGCCTAGCCAGTCTCCAGATCTCAACCCCAAAGAAAATCTTTGGAGGGAGTTGAAAGTCCGTGTTGCCCAGCAACAGCCCCAAAACATCACTGCTCTAGAGGAGATCTGCATGGAGGAATGGGCCAAAATACCAGCAACAGTGTGTGAAAACCTTGTGAAGACTTAAAGAAAACGTTTGACCTCTGTCATTGCCAACAAAGGGTATATAACTAAGTATTGAGATCAACTTTTGTTATTGACGAAAATACTTATTTTCCACCATAATTTGCAAATTCATTCATTAAAAATCCTACAATGTGATTTTCTGGATTTTTTTTTCTCATTTTGTCTGTCATAGTTGAAGTGTGCCTATGATGAAAATTACAGGCCTCATCTTTTTAAGTGGGAGAACTTGCACAATTGGTGGCTGACTAAATACTTTTTTGCCCCACTGTATGTACATATTCTCATTCACCCCTTTTTAGATTTGTGTGTATTAAGTAGTTAGATCACTTGTTAGATATTACTGTGCTGTCGAAACCAGAAGTACAAGCATTTTACTACACTCACATTAATATCTGCTAACCATATGTATTTGACCAATACAATTTGATTTTGTTATTGTGAAATTGGAAAGGAAATGAGCTTTAAACAGTAAAATCTTCCTGGGAAGCCAAACTCAGTCCCCTCTCTAGGGGTTATGAAATTAACAGAGCAAATCTCACTCCTATCTGCTTTTTTTTCTTCTTTTTTTTTAAGTTGGCAGCCCTGAATTAGTAAATATGATTGAAGACATTCTTCTGTCTGTCTATCAAACCTTGGCATTTGATGGCAAGAAACAATGTAAACATTTAACATAAAACCATTGCTGAACTTGAACTATGTGCAATCACTAACATCCAGACAGGTCAAATGCTCTCTTTCGCCGTCTCTCTTTTCATTTCTTAGACAATTTTCCAATGTTTATCTCCCACTGGGTTCTGGCATCTGTTAGAGGATGGGCGATACTAAAGAATTTATGCTCATGTTTAAAATCAGTTTGAAGTAACTGAAAAAAATCAGTCCTATCCTAAATGAATGAGGAAGAACCCATACAGCAGCTAATTGGGATCCATAATAAAACAACAAATCGGGGCCATGGTGTCTTGTGTATTTTCAAACCCATTCTTTTTCCCCCCCGTATCAAATGTTATTAGTCACATGCACCGTATACAACAGTTGTAGACCTTACAATGATGCTTTCTTACGAGCCCCTAACCAACAATGCAGCGCTCAGTCTAGTGTTGATATGTACAGATAGAACATTCAACACATGCAGTAGACCCCATACACATTAGCTCTCCCTCCTACCCATCCAGTTCTCCACTCTGCGTGTGTGTGTGTGTGTGTGTGTGTGTGTGTGTGTGTGTGTGTGTGAGTGAGACGGGGCCATGAATTTAATAATTGATCATAATCTTTGACACCCTGTTGGATTTCACAGAACTACAGCACAAACATCATCATTGCTTCCTTCCGCCCAGACACGGCTCTCCATTAATCTCAGTTACGTTTCATGTGTGACAGATTTAATTGAGACACAACATGAGCACATGTTGGAGGATTCCGTAAGAAAAACCCACAGCCAAAGCTTTAAAATCAGAGTGAGTGTTCAAAGGCACTGCAATGCTGTTTGTTTTTCTTTGACTCACAGGAAAATAATCCATTGATTCGAGGCGAATGGGCTACTCAAAGAGAGAGAGACTCTGAAATGAATCTGCTTCAGTGGGAATTGTACTGGCAGGAGACCACTTTTGTGATAGCAAATTCATCAGGGACCCCCTCAATATCATAACACAACTCAGACTTTTAGAGTGCGATTAAAAATGGTCACCGATTTAGGTACAGGCGACATGGGCAGCCACCCAGGGCGGCATCTTGCCTGGGGCAGTACGGGGCACCAGCACACAAAAAAATCGGAATGGTGACATTTTCACGATCGGTTTTCTAGCGCTCATTTGCACGTCACGTCAATGATATCATGTCACCGTGTGGGACTGTGGGTCAATTAACCTTGTCGGAGTGGGCGCCCTGATTCTAGTTTGTGAGCTAGGCAGGCTACTGTCTGGGAAGGTCTCCCACTCAGGTGGGGGTAGGTTGACCTCAGGTCTCCCCATTGGAAGCCCAAGGTAGGGGGAGTGGGGGATTCTATCAAAAAGCACACCTCTAACTTTGTACAGTACTAATGCAATTGGTTAAATCAATCACACTATGAAATGATACCAAATAAACCACAATTCATTCATAATACTGTGAATATATAGTTTCAGACAAATTGTTGAATTTTTTTCTGGTTTGTATGAAATCTTTTAAGAATAATATTAAACCAGTCTGCACACCACCAAGGTGAATTGGTTTAATCTTGACTCTTGGTTGACAGCATTGGGGGATGGGTAATGTATTTTTGATCATTTATTTGTGTTGTTCCAAATGTCTGAATAAAAATTAGTCAGTGCAGAATGGTGTTTTTTTTCTTCTTCTTCTTTTAAAATCTTTTTTTTGTTTGCGCTGAAGGGGGGGGGGGGTTGCCCAGGGAGCCATACAAGCTAGAACCGCCACTGAGTGGCGTACAAGGAGTTTAAAAATGACTGCTGCAACGCATGGCTGGACTACCAAGTCTTGGGCCCTGGGAAATAACATTTTCAAGACCCCCTCTTTGTATCGGAGAAGAAATGTTAGTGTCAAAGGTCATTTCCTGTAATTCTACACATTTAGTCACATTTATTTCACCCTCTAAACTTGTTCCACAAACTCCTTGGCGAAAATAGTTGAATCTGTTGTTACTAGCACATCTATCTATTTATAATTAAATACATTATTTACATTACACACATTATATTATTACCCTGCAGTACCCCATTTTGGGAACCACTGGTCTAGAGAATGATAACCTAGTCTCTTTCAACAGCTGCAGTGCCTGCAAGGAACAGAGTCCTATGAGTATGGAACACCAGACTACATGATCTTAAGAGTAAACAGTAGGCATATGACAGAGGCTACGGTTCAGTTATGGGATCATAAAAATGACCATAACGGTCCACTGTTACTATAATGACAACATGTATTGGGTTACTTTATCCCTTTTCCCTCTGATATTTCTTCATTGCCTGCAGCAGCGTAGTGGTTGTTTACAAACCTTCAGCTGTCTTCTCCTACACGCCACTCTTCCTGGGGTTGGCTCTCCATTACACTGACTGGCATCCCAAGTGTGTGGGCCAGGACTAGACTGGTGTTTCGCTGGTAGTTTGGGTACTGGTTATGTGCACTTAACTCAGAGGACACTGACTTGAAACTGCTCAAGGCTTTTACTTTTTCCATCACAAAAAGCTATGATGCCGAGATCAAACATGACGTTGTTGTTATATGCCTCGGCTGTACATAGAAAATGTAATTCAATGTTTTCAATGTTCTGTGCTTATGGTAGGCTATGTGATTTCCCCCTTCCATCTGTTGTGTTGCCCTCAGTTGAAATCCATGTCCATTGTGATCTTTTATTGTGTTTCATTGTGTGATGTCACACTTGCTGGTGGAGAATAGTAATCAAGCTCCATAGAATCTTACTGCCATTTTTGTTATTCACCCTTCAAGAGGATTATGAAATACTATGCACATGATCCTTGGTATTTGTTTGCTATAAAAACACGTACCAAGCTCTACTAGGCTGACTGACATGTTGAATCAGGGCGTTGTCCCTGTGAGGACTGAGGAGTGCACTGCCTCCTTCCAATTACTAATGCCTGCAGATTTGGTTATGTTGACATTTCCTATTGAGACATAGCTTTTAGGCTGATCTAGTATGTTAAGCTTTATGATGAATCTGATCTCTGTGAGTCAGTAGGAGAGGTCGACGATTATGATTTTTACAACACCGATACCGATTTATTGGAGGACCAAAAAAAAGCCGATACCGATTAATCGGCCTTTTTTTTTTTTTTTTACAAATTGTATTTTTATTTGTAATAAATAATGAAACATGTTCAATTTGGTTGAAATAATGCAACAACAAAGTGTTGGAGAAGAAAGTAAAAGTGCAATATGTGCCATGTAAGAAAGCTAACGTTTAAGTTCCTTGCTCAGAACATGAGAACATATGAAAGCTGGTGGTTCCTTTTACCATGAGTCTTCAATATTCCCAGGTAAAAAGTTTTAGGTTGTAGTTATAATAGGTATTGAAGGACTATTTCTCTCTATACGATTTGTATTTCATATAGCTTTGACTATTGGATGTTCTTATAGGCACTTTAGTATTTCCAGTGTATTAGTATAGCTTCCGTCCCTCTCCTTGCTCCTACCTGGGCTCGAACCAGGAACACATCGACAACAGCCACCCTCGAAGCAGCGTTACCCATCGCTCCTCAAAAGCCGCGGGGAACAACTACTCCAAGTCTCAGAGCGAGTGACGTTTGAAACGCTATTAGCGCACACCCCACTAACTAGCTAGTCATTTCACATCGGTTATACCAGCCTAATCTCAGGAGTTGATAGGCTTGAAGTCATAAACAGTGCAATGCTTGAAGCATTGCGAAGAGATGCTGTCAAAACACACAAAAGTGCTGTTTGAATGAATGCTTACGAGCCTGCTGGTGTCAACCATCGCTCAGACTGCTCTATCAAATCATAGACTTAATTATAACATAATAACACACAGAAATACAAGCCTTAGGTCATTAATATGGTCGAATACGGAAAATCCGAATCTCGAAAACAAAACGTTTATTCTTTCAGTGAAATACGGAACCGTTCGGTATTTTATCTAACGGGTGGCATCCATCAGTCTAAATATTCCTGTTACATTGCACAACCTTCAATGTTATGTCATAATTATGTAAAATTCTGGCAAATTAGTTCGCAACGAGCCAGGCGGCCCAAACTGTTACATATACCCTGACTCTGCGAGCAATGAACCCAAGAGAAGTGACACAATTTCACCTGGTTAATATTGCCTGCTAACCTGGATTTCCTTTAGCTAAATATGCAGGTTTAAAAATATATACTTCTGTGTATTGATTTTAAGAAAGACATTGATGTTTATGGTTAGGTACGAGTGTGCTTTTTTCGCAAATGCGCTTTTGTTAAATCATCCCCCGTTTGGCGAAGTTGTCTGCCTTTGTTAGGAAGAAATAGTCTTCACACAGTTCTCAACGAGCCAGGCGGACCAAACTGCTGCATATACCCTGACTCTGTTGCAAGAGAAGTGACACATTGTTCCTAGTTAAAATATATTCATGTTAGCAGGCAATATTAATTAAATATGCAGGTTTAAAAATATATACTTGTGTATTGATTTTAAGAAATGCATTGATGTTTATGGTTAGGTACACGTTGGAACAATGACAGTCCTTTTTCACGAATGCGCACTGCATCGATTATATGCAACGCAGGACACGCTAGATAAACTAGTAATATCATCAACCTTGTGTAGTTAACTAGTGATTATGATTGATTGATGGATTGTTTTTTTTATAAGATAAGTTGCTAGCTAGCGTTAAAAACGTATCTTGGCTTCTTACTGCATTCGCGTAACAGGCAGGCTCCTCGAGGAGTTCAATGTAAGGCAGGTGGTTAGAGCGTTGGACTAGTTAACCGTAAGATTGCAAGATTGAATCCCGGAGCTGACAAGGTAAAAATCTGTCTTTCTGCCCTGAACAAGGCAGTTAACCCACCGTTCCTAGGCCATCATTGAAAATAAAAATGTGTTCTTAACTGACTTGCCTAGTTAAATAAAGGTGTAATAAAAAAAGTAAAAAATCGGTGTCCAAAAATACCGATTTCCGATTGTTATGAAAACAACTTGAAATCGTCCCTAATTAATCGGCCATTCCAATTAATCGGTCGACCTCTAGTCAGTAGTGAGGAAGTTGCTTTAAGAGACATCTAGAGGTGTGATCTTCTGCAGATCTTCTCCTCTGTTCTCCAAAGATAAATAACAATTCGGCCTACAACATGCTTGAAAAGCTACAGTATCAACCACCGTGCAGTGTATAGCAACAAGCTATGTTCATTGTATCCTTTGTGATATTGACTCAAAGATGCCTCTGCTCTCATAAACATAATGGAAATGACAGACACTAAGTGCTGACCAGGCCATTCAGGATATCAGCCATCTTCAAACCGTCCCAGACAGTCTCAGTTACTGATAGGATGCAAATATTAGCAGACATCTCCATCCACACCAGTGGTTTAAGCAGAGACAGTAGAGAAAGCGAGACATTCCACTCCCTGATTTTTTTTTTTTCTGATCGGGGTGGGACCAACCTAGTCTACTTTTTGCCCCTGCCCTGCGGAGGGGTTCCCCAGGGCAAGACTTCTTACTGGCAGTTTTTTTCTGGTCGCAGTGGGGACAATAAGTAGACCAGAGCCAGCTGTTCCGTCTCTCGCATGAGCATGCCAGATAATATGGAGGAACCGTTGGCGCATGTGGGAAAAGCACGCTCACACGAGAGGAAACGCCAGGTGGGAGGCTACTTTGTAGTTAATTGCGCTCACCTGGTGTCCGATGTCTGAATCAGTCACTGATTTAGAAGGAGAGGATGACCAACATAAGTGTTTTTACCTCCAGGACAGTCATTTAACAGCCCTGCTATAGGATATATACCGTGCTTGCTATCTGGGGCTACTGGTATGCTGAATTAGCCTTTTCTATCTGTGGCCAAGTTAACCTAACTTGAATGAGGATTAGCAGGCCCAGGTGTGGGGCAGGTGGTTTATGGATTGGACTAGCATAGCACTGCATTTAGCTTAGCGCTACATTTAGCTTGACTAGGCTGGGTGGGTTGGTAGAGCTGTCATTGTCAAATGACCGGAGAGACCCTAGCATGTAATCATACCAGTAAGAGGCTAAATTTAGCACTGTGGAAGGAGGGCTAGTATTCCATTTGTGGAATATAAATCTCAACAAAGGCCAGAAATATACTTCAAGGGAGAGTTAGGCATCATCATAGAACATTTAAGGCTATTTTGCACAGTCCTCTTCACCCATGAGATTTAGTGAGATCAATTTACATGGTTTCAGCTAAATATGCTAATTCAATCATCATCATAATCATCATGTTACTTTTCTCATGACCAAGGCCTATCAGCAAAGGAATGAGGGGGAAGTGACATTTTGCTCTGTTGTCTTGCTCTTTTTGGATGTTTGACTTTAAATATCGGAAGGTTGAAAGGCAAAGGAGGGAATACGGATACAATGGAGACCTCTGCCTATTGTGTTGAATAGCTGTTTTGAGCCGTCTTCTCAAGTCTTCAATATTCCACTTCTCCAATGTTGAAAAAGCATTATATTGCTGCATCCGAAGCTGTTACTTCGAGAAAGTGTTACAGTCGAATGGCAAGCTTTCAGCCTTGTTTTTGAGGACGTCACTGACCTGGGAAGAGCTCTGTTGATTGAACCTATTCCTCAACACTCAATTTATTGCTGTGAAAATAATATGTCAGAGGGGTGTGGGTGTGTATGGCAACTTGGAATATTGATATAGTCAGGCACTTTGTTTTGATTTGAACAGCAATGCACTAGAACCCAGCTGTAGAACAAAACCTGATATTGTGCCTTGAAATCACTTACTAACTTGGAGCTCAGACTTCAATACGATTACAGAGCATTGGCTTGTTTTGTTTATTTATTTATCATCTTGCCTATTTATTTACCACTGTCTCTCTGTTATTGAACGGGACAGTCCAATTTAATCTGGCCAGGCGGCCCCATACACATAGTCTCATTGTTTTATATGAGGGCAATTCCATGATAACGGAATTACGTTGAGACTCCAGATTTTTCACTTGAAAATGTATACTAAACAAAAAACATTGATTTCAAAGTGTAACAAACGATACAACTATATGCACTAGGACTACTTTTAACAATTTCCACGGAATATTTATAAAAACATATTTACGGGAAGAACTGTGCAGATACAACGTTTGGTCAAATAATAATGAGGGAGATTTTACTGTAATTCTGTTACCAAACTTTGCATCTGCACAGTTTTTCCAGGAAATGTTTTATATATTTTATTTTTATACTGTGTAAATTGTTCCAAATAATCATTGTGCGTAGAGTTGTATGGTTTTTAAAATGAAATCTTTTTTTTGTTTGTTTGGCATTCAGCGTAATTTCGTTAGCATTTCAGGACCAGCACCGAGGCACGATAGGTTACAGAGGCAGGCCATAGTGTTAATGACGTTCTACTTTGCCTTTTGACAATGGCCTTGTACTGTCAATGCACAGTAGTCTGTCATAGTGGATGATGGAACTAAGGCCTTCCTTTCCATGCCCTCTACATTCATGCCGTATACCTGGAATGCTTATTAGATTCTAGACTGTCATCTCTTTACCTGACAGGGTCAAATGGCATGAATTCTCTCGCAATGTCTTTTTTTTTTGTCGAACAATTGTGAAGCAAGTTTAATACTTTAAGGTAAGGTGATGTATTTTAGAACCTGGATCTAGCCAAGCCTAATACAGTACATTGTAGGCTTGGGAACAAGTTTACTCATAAAATAGCCGACTGCCAAACCTTTTTTAATGACAGTCTATTTGACGACAGGGTAGCCAGTGTAGGCAGCCTGCTCATTTGATCCCCTATCCCTGTGACGGTGACAGCAGATGCAAGGGATGCTTCCTCAAGATGAGTAATACATTATAAGCTATGGAAAGATTGACTACAACGATTCTAACGTAACGTTTTAGTTCTTTCACCACTCCCTCATTTAATACTAATAGCAGAACCAGGAAAACAAACTATTTACATTTACATTTAAGTCATTTAGCAGACGCTCTTATCCAGAGCGACTTACAAATTGGTGAATTCACCACTTTACAATAGTGCATCTAAATCATTTAAGGGGGGGGGGGTGAGAAGGATTGCTTTATCCTATCCTAGGTATTCCTTGAAGAGGTGGGGTTTCAGGTGTTGCAAAACGAAATAGAGGTCGACTGATTATGATTTTTCAACACCAATACCGATTTATTGGAGGACCCAAAAAGCCTATAACGATTAATCGGACGATTTTTATTTAATTTAAAAAAACGTATTTATTTATTTGTAATAATCACAATTACAACAATACTGAATGAACACTTATTTTAACTTAATATAATACATCAATAAAAATCCATTTAGCCATGAATAAATAATGAAACCTGTTCAATTTGGTTTATATAATGCAAAAACAAAGTGTTGGAGAAGAAAGTAAAAGTGCAATATGTGCCATGTAAAAAAGCTAAGCTCAGAACATGAGAACATCTGAAAGCTGGTGGTTCCTTTTAACATGAGACTTCAATATTCCAAGGTAAGAGGTTTTTAGGTTGTAGTTAATATAGTATTTATAGGACTATTTCTCTCTATACCAGACTCTGCGTGCAAAGAATGCAAGAGAAGTGACACAATTTCACCTGGTTAATATCGCCTGCTAACCTGTATTTCTTTTCACTAAATATGCAGGTTTAAAAATATATACTTCTGTGTATTGATTTTAAGAAAGGCATTGATGTCTATGGTTCGGTAAAGTCGTGCAACGACTGTGCTTTTTTTTCTCGCAAATGCACTTTTGTTAAATCATCCTCCTGCGTTGCATAGATTATATGCAACGCAGGACACGCTAGATAAACTAGTAATATCATCAACCATGTGTAGTTAACTAGTGATTTATATTTGATTGTTTTTTATAAGATAAGTTTAATGCTAGCTAGCAACTTACCTTGGCTACTTAATGCATTCGCGTAACAGGCAGGCTCCTGGTGGAGTGCAATGAGAGGCAAGTGGTTAGCGCGTTGGACTGGTTAAGTGTAAGGTTGCAAGATTGAACCCTGGAGTTGACAAGGTAAAAATCTGTCATTCTGCCCCTGAACAAGGCAGAACAGACCTCTACTTATAAATGGTTCCAAAATTTCTGCTCTAGGGTATTGCCCATATAATTATGAATCAGAGTACTAGAATGGAAATTAACCTTCCTTATGATGGTCCAACGGTCAGCCATGTTGGTCAGGGAGTTTGCCAACCATGGTTTGCCTGCCAATGTTGTAATAAGATATTGTGTAAAATAATGAATGTGAAGAATTTATCTGCACTGTGTGTTCGCTAGCTAGGCAGACAGTTTTAGAGGAATGATTCCATATATTTTTCAAATTAACTGCCAACATTCCACAGCCATACACTGGCTCAAATCAGTTGATAGGACTAAGACAAGTTGTAAATGCAACAAGTAATGATATTGTATCATATAATATCACTCGCAGCTTTATAAGAAAACACATTGAGTCATTTATGGTCCATTTACATATATTCTTCAGGCTATTTATTCAGAATTTATATAAAACCTGTATAAACTGTATTATATTACAATATTTTAAGTTGACTATAGTTCCATTACACAATTGCTGATACATCACATGCCCTACTTTATGTTTCCTGCATAAGTAAAAGCAGGAAATGCATCAACTTTGCCTCTACTGCCATTCATTCCAATTAGACTGATTTTGCATTTCTCCCTGACCAAGATGGCTGCCAATTTCGCCTCATTACTGAACTTTGAGGGTTAATGACATGACCCCTCTATCAATTTAATTAGGAACTCCATGGTATGTTTGGCCATTTCTATGTAATTTACCCTAGTTGATGATGCCCTTGTTGTTAACTTGAATTTCATCAATACGTTTGAATGCTGACTGAAGTAGTCCAATGCAGGTGCTTCTACACCTGCATTGCTTGCTGTTTGGGGTTTTAGGCTGGGTTTCTGTACAGCACTTTGAGATATCAGCTGATGTACGAAGGGCTATATAAATACATTTGATTTGATATCGTGGTAACAATTGTGACTTGCTAATAAGGTATTTCTTCTGTTTCTGCACAGGGAGAAGAGAATTTGTCCAGCGGCTGAAACTCGAAGCGACACTCAATGTTCACGATGGCTGTGTGAGTATGCGTTACCCACCGTGTGTGGCTGTGGTGTACTCTGTGCACATAACTGTCCCTCCTTGCATCTTTAGAGCACGTCACCCTCCCCACTCTGTCAGTCAGTGTGTGAAACAGACAGAAAGCAGAGCTCAGTGTGAGTGTTGAGCTCTGGCCAGACTGCTCATTCTCTGTGAAACCCGAGGCAGCCATACGGCCAGTCACACGCCCTGTCAAGACTGTCACACCCTGCCAGTCACTCCTTTTACCACTGCACAACAACTTTAAACTGCCTGATGCTAGCTTGGGTCAAGGATTCTGTCCTTCTCGTCCTGTCTGTTCAGTTGGTTGGAGGAAAATAAAGAGAGACATGATAAAAGACACACAACAGAAAACAACTACCCACATCCATAGTGGGAAAACAGGCTGCCTAAGTATGGTTCTCAATCAGAGACAACAATAACCAGCTGCCTCTGATTGGGAACCATACCAGGCCTAAACATAGAAACACAACACCTAGACATAAAACATAGAATACCCACCCGCATCACACCCTGACCAAACGAAAAATAGAAACATACAAGGCAATCTAGGGTCAGGGCGTGACAGTACACCCCCCCCCCCCCCCCAAGGTGTGGACTCCGGCCGCAAAATCTGAACATATAGGGGAGGGTCTGGGTGGGCATCTGTCCGCGGTGGAGGCTCTGGCGCGGGACGTGGACCCCACTCCACCATAGTCATGGCCCACTTAAGTGGCGCCTTTGGAGCGGTGACCCTCGCCGCCGACCTCGGACTGGGGACCCTTGCAGCGGGCCCCAAATAGACGGGAGACTGGACAGGAGGGAGCACCTGGAGGGAGGAGACGGAGAGACAGCCTGGTGCGTGGGGCTGCCACAGGAGGCAGCGCCTGACTGACGGGCGGTTCTGGAAGCGCTGGACAGGAGGGAGCACCTGGAGGGAGGAGACGGAGAGACAGCCTGGTGCGTGGGGCTGCCACAGGAGGCCTGGTGCGTGGAGGAGGCACCGGATGGACCTGACCGTGGAGGCGCACTGGAGGTCTCACGGCATAACATGGTGCCTGCCCGGTCAACCTATCGGGGAGTTGGCTCAGGTCTCCCCCCAATACATTTTTGGGGCTGCCTCTCGGGCTTCCTTGCCAGCCGTGTTCCCTCAAAGCGCTGGCTCCCTTTACCTGCTGCCTCCACTCTCCTGGCTTCCTCCACCTGTTCCCAAGGGAGGCGATCCCTTCCAGCCAGGATCTCCTCCCATGTGTAGGACCCCTTCCCGTCCAGAATGTCCTCCGATGTCCATGAGTCCATTCCACGCTGCTCCTGGTTACCACGCTGCTTGGTCCTTTTTTGGTGGGTAGTTCTGTAACGGCTGTTGGAAGGAGAGGACCAAGGTGCAGTGTGGTATGTGTCCATATTTATTTAATGAACACTGAAATCACAAAAATAACAAAGCGAACGACCGGAACAGTTCTGGCTGGTGCAGACACAACAGAAAACAACTACCCACAACCCATAGTGGGAAAACAGGCTGCCTAAGTATGGTTCTCAATCAGAGACAACTATAACCAGCTGCCTCTGATTGGGAACCATACCAGGCCTAAACATAGAAACACAAAACCTAGACATACAACATAGAATACCCACCCACATCACACCCTGACCAAACGAAAAATAGAAACATACAAAGCAATCTAGGGTCAGGGGGTGACATGTATAGTACAAACTAAATGTATTCCTTATGGAATCCCCTCGTACAACTTCTTGCCACATTCCCTGCTTGTAGGCTACATTCAGATAATCGTCCGAGCGAGTTCTGTCAAATTGCGTATTCCCTCAGACCAGTAGCTTGGAAGAGTTTGTCATCGCTCCCACCTACCAAGTCCTTATCAGTGCATATGAAGGATGCAAAGGAGACGGAAGGAAGCCAATTTCTTTTTAAAATGTTTTTTTTTAATGTCTATCCGCTTACTGAATCACCATCCGCTCTCTGTCTCAGTGGAGGACCTGTCTGTCTCATCTTGGATACCTGAAGAAACTTGAGTTGTCAACCCCTGTCTTCCATCAACAGGAAGTGATCGAGGAAGAATTGCCCTCCAACATGTGTTACTTGTGCCATTCTGACTCACAACGCCTATTAGGCTATTACGAGTGACATGATGTTGCGTTAATGTTGGTGGCCATCACTTTTCAGTTCCCCAAATCCCAGCATGACCTTTATTGCAGGAGATGTTGGAAGAGATTACGTGTAGGCTTGATCTACTCTGTAGATAATATTACTGTACAGTACTGGATCAAAGTAGTAGCATAATGCATCATGTATTGTCATTTAGGTTGTTATTACACTTGACTAAAAGACCCAGTTCTTAAACAGCCCCTTACTCCTTGTTCCTACTCCTTGCTGTAGGCATATTCAGACCTGAATTTCTAAAGTGGATTTAGGGGAAGCTTGTGACATCTTGCTGCGCACTTCTATCCACTTTCTATAGATCTGCATCACAAGTCCAGAGGCTTAGGGCTAAGGGAAAAAGCTACTGTAGAGTTTGGTTTCAGACTTATTCAGAATGAGGCTAGTCTGACTCTGTAGGGCCAGGTTGTGTCGGGTTGAGTTGAGGCTGGGGAGGGGAGGACCTGTTCAGCCAGGGGCACACTGAGTGGTCTGGGTGGCATAAGGACTCTGACCTAGACACACAGTATTCCTACAGAGTGCTGTCAAGTAGGATCAGTATACAACACAACGGGCTGAATAATGAGTGCTGCAGGTGATGGGATAGGTCAGTATTCGGGTCAAGCTACAGTCTGCTTGAACAGAAAAGATGGTGGTTGTGGTCATAGTGATGATAATGATCTCCCCTCCCCATGATGACTCCTTGCTGTCCCCAGTCCACCTGGCCGTGCTGCTGCTCCAGTTTCAACTGTTCTGCCTTATTATTATTCGACCATGCTGGTCATTTATGAACATTTGAACATCTTGGCCATGTTCTGTTATAATCTCTACCCGGCACAGCCAGAAGAGGACTGGCCACCCCACATAGCCTGGTTCCTCTCTAGGTTTCTTCCTAGGTTTTGGCTTTTCTAGGGAGTTTTTCCTAGCCACCGTGCTTCTACACCTGCATTGCTTGCTGTTTGGGGTTTTAGGCTGGGTTTCTGTACAGCACTTTGAGATATCAGCTGATGTACGAAGGGCTATATAAATAAATTTGATTTGATTTTGATTTGATTTGATCTCCTCAGTTTCATGTTAGCAACAACCTCCACTTACCACAAGGCCTAAAGAAATTGAATATGCAAGATAAAAATATGATACTACCAATGATATGAACGCGACAGGTTACAATACTTTTCTGAAACATGAAATGTTGTCCTTTTATAAGGGGATATAGGTGAACAGCAGTATAGCCTTTCCTAGCATGCCTGTGTTGTCCTGGCAACTACTGAAACACAGTGTTAGCAGAGGGGTGACTACAGGAAAACATGCTCTCTGTCTTCTTACCCCCGTGGGAGAGACTTCAGCGTTCTTTATCAGTAACCTACAGTGCCTTGCGAAAGTATTCGGCCCCCTTGAACTTTGCGACCTTTTGCCACATTTCAGGCTTCAAACATAAAGATATAAAACTGTATTTTTTTGTGAAGAATCAACAACAAGTGGGACACAATCATGAAGTGGAACGACATTTATTGGATATTTCAAACTTTTTTTAACAAATCAAAAACTGAAAAATTGGGTGTGCAAAATTATTCAGCCCCCTTAAGTTAATACTTTGTAGCGCCACCTTTTGCTGCGATTACAGCTGTAAGTCGCTTGGGGTATGTCTCTATCAGTTTTGCACATCGAGAGACTGAATTTTTTCCCATTCCTCCTTGCAAAACAGCTCGAGCTCAGTGAGGTTGGATGGAGAGCATTTGTGAACAGCAGTTTTCAGTTCTTTCCACAGATTCTCGATTGGATTCAGGTCTGGACTTTGACTTGGCCATTCTAACACCTGGATATGTTTATTTTTGAACCATTCCATTGTAGATTTTGCTTTATGTTTTGGATCATTGTCTTGTTGGAAGACAAATCTCCGTCCCAGTCTCAGGTCTTTTGCAGACTCCATCAGGTATTCTTCCAGAATGGTCCTGTATTTGGCTCCATCCCATCTTCCCATCAATTTTAACCATCTTCCCTGTCCCTGCTGAAGAAAAGCAGGCCCAAACCATGATGCTGCCACCACCATGTTTGACAGTGGGTATGGTGTGTTCAGGGTGAGGAGCTGTGTTGCTTTTACGCCAAACATAACGTTTTGCATTGTTGCCAAAAAGTTCAATTTTGGTTTCATCTGACCAGAGCACCTTCTTCCACATGTTTGGTGTGTCTCCCAGGTGGCTTGTGGCAAACTTTAAACGACACCTTTTATGGATATCTTTAAGAAATGGCTTTCTTCTTGCCACTCTTCCATAAAGGCCAGATTTGTGCAATATACAACTGATTGTTGTCCTATGGACAGATTCTCCCACCTCAGCTGTAGATCTCTGCAGTTCATCCAGAGTGATCATGGGCCTCTTGGCTGCATCTCTGATCAGTCTTCTCCTTGTATGAGCTGAAAGTTTAGCGGGACGGCCAGGTCTTGGTAGATTTGCAGTGGTCTGATACTCCTTCCATTTCAATATTATCGCTTGCACAGTGCTCCTTGGGATGCTTAAAGCTTGGGAAATATTTATGTATCCAAATCCGGCTTTAAACTTCTTCACAACAGTATCTCGGACCTGCCTGGTGTGTTCCTTGTTCTTCATGATGCTCTCTGCGCTTTTAACGGACCTCTGAGACTATCACAGTGCAGGTGCATTTATACAGAGACTTGATTACACACAGGTGGATTGTATTTATCATCATTAGTCATTTAGGTCAACATTGGATCATTCAGAGATCCTCACTGAACTTCTGGAGAGAGTTTGCTGCACTGAATGTAAAGGGGCTGAATAATTTTGCACGCCCAATTTTTCAGTTTTTGATTTGTTAAAAAAGTTTGAAATATCCAATAAATATCGTTCCACTTCATGATTGTGTCCCACTTGTTGTTGATTCTTCACAAAAAAATACAGTTTTATATCTTTATGTTTGAAGCCTGAAATGTGGCAAAAGGTCGCAAAGTTCAAGGGGGCCGAATACTTTTGCAAGGCACTGTATAATAGTTTCCAATGCATGCATGACATCATGCCCCATATATAGTGACTTCCCCTTTTGTGTCTGTCTGTCTATTTCTAATATAAGCCAGCCAGCATGGCTCTAATTACAGCATGTGTGTTCTTTTTAGCATGTAACAGACCACTCTTATTAAGCTAATGTATTTTCTCAGACAGTGATGCGAGCAGTTTCTCTGAAATGACAGCCGTTCTGTGAAAAATGCAATAACATTTACAGTGTTTTTTTTAAAGCTGCTCGACAAGGGAAGGACAGTAAATCATGACCGGGGATCACATGGAGATTAAATCACCCACAAAGACTATTTGGGAATGGTTAGGTGGGGGGTGTGGAGGGGGTGGAGGGGGAGGAGGGGTCCAGTTGGGTTTGGCAATGAAGAGGGATTGTGTGACCAACCTTGTTGCACGCTGATCGGACTCTCGCCCTAGAAATAGAGGGAGGAGAGTGTATTAAACTCTGCTGGGGAACTTAATGTATTATTGATCTACGGTCGCAAAGACACGGCGCCTAGAGAAGGCACGAAATGTGTGCTCTGTGTTGCAGATATAGAATGTTCCATTATACACGAAACAAAAATATAAACGCAACATGCAACAATTTCAAAGATTTTTCTGAGTTACAGTTCATATAGGGAAATCGGTCCACTGAAATCAATTCACTAGACCCGACTTGTATGGATTGCACATGACTGGTCACAGATACCTTCAAAAAGGTAGGGGCGTGGATCAGAAAAGCAGTCACTATCTGGTGTGACTACCATTTTCCTCATGCAGCGCGTCACATCTCCTTCACATAGAGCTGATCAGGCTGTTGATTGTGGCCTGTAGAATGTTTTCCTACACCTCTTTAATGGCTGTGCGAAGTTGCTGGCTATTTGGTGGGAACTGGAACGCGCTGTCGTACACGTTGATCCAGAGCATCCCAAACATGCTCAATTGGTGTCATGTCTGGTCAGTATGCAGGCTTCCAGGAATCGTGTTCAGATCCTTGCGACATGCATTATGCAAGGCCATGCATTATCATGCTGAAACATGAGGTTATGGCGGTGGATGAATGGCACGACAGTGGGCCTCAGGATCTCGTCACAGTATCTCTGTGCATTCAAATTGCCATGATTAAAATGCCATTGTGTTCATTATCCGTAGATTTTGCTTGCCCATACCATAAACGCACCGCCACCTTGGGGCTCTCTGTTCACAACGTTGATATCAGCACACCGCTCGTCCACATCTGCCATCTGCCCTGTACAGTTGAAACCGGGATTCATCTGTGACGAGCACACTTTTCCAATATGGCAATGGCCATCAAAGGTGAGCATTTTCCCACTGAAGTTGGTTACGATGCCGAACTGCAGTCAGGTCAAGACCCTGTTGAGGACGCCGAGCACACAGATGAGCTTCCCTGAGAAGTTTTCTGACAGTTTGTGGAGAAATTCTTCGGTTGTGCAAACCCACAGTTTCATCAGCTGTCCGGGTGGCTGGTCTCAGATGATCCCGCAGGTGAAGAAGCCGAAAATTGAGGTCCTGGGCTGGCGTGGTTACACGGCGTTTGTGGTTGTGAGGAAAGTTTGGGCGTACTGTCAAATTCTCTAAAACGACGTTGGAGGCGGCTTATGGTACAGAAATTAATATTCCGTTCTCTGGCAACAGCTCTGGGGGACATTCTTGCAGTCAGCATGCCAATTCCACACTTTCTCAACTTGAGACATCGGGGGGCATTGTTGTTTGACAAAACTTCACATTTTAAAGTGGCCTTTTGTCCCCATGATCAAGCTTCTTGATATGCCACACCTGTCAGGTGGGTGGATTATCTTGGCAAAGGAGAAATGCTCACTAACAGGGATTTAAACAAATTTGACCGAGGGACGCTTTGATGTTACACCTTAGATTGGGTTAGGAATTCCACAGTTGTAGACAAAACGCTGTTTTCAGTATTATTATTATTATGTGCTGAGGCCAAGAGTGAACTCACACTGTATTTTGTCCCAATCAGGTCAATACTATATCCTGGAACGATACCGGAGAGTACATCTTGTCAGGGTCGGACGATACCAACCTGGTCATCACAAACCCATACAACAGAAAGGTAAGGTGTTAGTCAGATTTTAGTTTAAAAAAAATATGATTTTAGTTTAAAAAAAGATGTGATAATAAAACAGTGCAGGTAAAATAAAAAGTGTGCAGGTTAGGTTGGAAACACAAAACAGATTATTCATTCAAACATATGACCTTACATCACCAACATCCTGTTTTTATTACACAGTTGCATGGTCGACCTGGGGTGAAATTATAATGGATTGGATGTGTAGATAGTGCTCATTATATGGAGGAGAACTTACCTACTGAAAGATATTTATCGCCGATAAAGACGGACAGAGATAAAACTGACAGTGACGTCTATAAACCTCCCATCAGCTTAATCAACAGTCAAAGAAATTGGCTGTTGAGAGATTCTGAAAATGAACAATTGCTGATCCAACCTCTCGGTCTCTGGTGTTGATGTGGAACATGACCTTGGTCAATTGGGTGCTTTGGATTATCGTAGGATTTTTTTTCAGTGCCCGGCTATACATCATGTATACCCTCTTCTATTTTACAATCTTGTCCAAGAATTTACATTTGATAAGCATGGTTGGTCCTAGATGGAAGACCAGATGCTGCTGTAAGTGGTGCTGGAGGGCCAGCAGGAGACACTATTTCAAGGCAGTGATTTCGGACATTGCCCTGTATAGGGTGCAGTCTTTCGGGTGGGACGTTAAACAGATCTCCTGACTCTCTGTGGTCAGTAAAGATCCCATGATACATCGTAAGAGTAGGGGTGTTAACCCTGGTGTCTTGGTGAAATTCCTAATCTGGCCCTGATACCATCACGGCCCCCTCATCATCCCCAGCTTCTAATTGGCTCATTGATCTCCTATCCCCTGTAACTATTCCCCAGGTCATTGCCATAAATGAGAATGTTCTCTGTCAACTTACCTGGTAAAAAAGGATGGACACAGTTCAACTGACCAGAATGTTTTTTGGTGATTTGAGTTGACGTAATTTGAGAGTAGGGAGAGTAGAACCAAGGTTTCCCTTTTAGTCAGAAGAGGGAGCAACTCATCCCAGGAGTCTTCAATGCAGATGTAGAGGATACCAATGGAGGGAGATGCACCGATAGAACCGAACACATACATACACACCTGCAACTCGCTACACACACTCCTCTCTGGAACTCTCCTCAGGTCAAGGCAACCATACGGTCGGGTCACCGGGCGAACATCTTCAGTGCTAAGTTCATGCCTCAGACCAGTGACCAGCAGATCATCTCGTGCTCTGGGGATGGTATCATCTACTACACCCACACAGAGAAGAGCCCCGACATCAACCGGCAGTGTCAGTTCACCTGCCACTACGGAACAGCCTACGAGGTACTGTACACAAGCGTTTCTCAACTTGTTTGTACCAGGTTGTTTTGTGTGTGTGGCTGTTTTGAAAATAGGTTTAGGGAGCTACCCAAATGTTTATTTTTTTTCTTTACATTTTCCTTCCTCCCTCTTTCCCTTCACCTCTTGCTGCACTCTCCTCCTCCTGTTCTCCTTTTAGATTATGACGGTACCCAACGACCCCTATACGTTCCTGTCGTGTGGGGAGGACGGCACCGTGCGCTGGTTTGACCTGCGCACAAAGACCAGCTGTACTAAAGAGGACTGCAAAGATGTAAGGAAGGAGGGAAATAAATCTATGTTTATTTTTCTAAATCTAAATTTGTATTGATTTTGAACATAAAACCATCAAACAAAGAACACCAAGACTTTTCTCTAACTTTTGATCTATTATTTGACCTGTGTTGTAAAGTCGGCATATTCTGTATAACAACCGTCCGTGATTGGGAGTCCCATAGGCCCGCGCACAATAGGCCCGCGCACAATTGGCCCAGCGTCAGTCGGGTTAGGCCGTGGTAGGCCGTCATTGTAAATAAGAATTTGTTCTTAACTGACTTGCCTAGTTAAATCAAGATGAAATAAAAAAAAATCTGCTTATTTTATATTGTTTTTAAATAATATATCACACCTTTTTCCAGTTTTCCAGATTTTTAGCCCACGGTGTTGGTGTTGTTGTTGTTGATGTTGTTGTTGTTTACTGTCTCTTCCTCTCACCAGGACATCCTGATCAACTGTCGGCGGGCGGCGACGTCGATCTCCATCAGTCCGCTGGTGCCCTATTACCTGGCGGTGGGCTGCTCTGACAGCTCCGTACGCATCTATGACAGACGCATGCTGGGAACCAGGGCTACGGGTAACAACCATCTCTGTCCTCTCATGTAGCTCTGTCTGTCTGTCTTTGTTGTCTGAATTTCGATCAGTAGATACAGTGAGCTCAATAAGTATTGGGACACTGACACATTTTTTTTGTTTGTTTTGGCTCTGTACTCCAGCACTTTGGATTTGAAATGATACAATGACTATGAGGTTAAAGTGCTTTCTTTTGAGGGTATTTTCATCCATATCGGGTGAACGTTTAGAAATGTTGAACATAGCCCCTACATTTTAGGGGAACAAAGGTAGTGCCCAATAGAAATGAATGGTAAATAATGTACTGTCATTTTGGAGTCACTTTTATTGTAAATAAAAATAGAATATGTTTTCAAACACTTCAACATATAATGTGGATGCTACCATGATTATAGATAGTCCTGAATGTAGCGTCAATAATGATGAGTGAGAAAGTTAGACGCATAATTATCATCCCCCCCAGAAATGCTAACCTCCTCTGTTATTGTAATGTTGAGAGGTTAGCATGTCATGGGGGTATGATATAAAATGCTAACCTCCTCTGTTATTGTAATGTTGAGAGGTTAGCATGTCATGGGGGTATGATATGAAATGCTAACCTCCTCTGTTATTGTAATGTTGAGAGGTTAGCATGTCATGGGGGTATGATATAAAATGCTAACCTCCTCTGTTATTGTAATGTTGAGAGGTTAGCATGTCATGGGGGTATGATATAAAATGCTAACCTCCTCTGTTATTGTAATGTTGAGAGGTTAGCATGTCATGGGGGTATGATATGAAATGCTAACCTCCTCTGTTATTGTAATGTTGAGAGGTTAGCATGTCATGGGGGTATGATATAAAATGCTAACCTCATTTAACATTTACATTTAAGTCATTTAGCAGACGCTCTTATCCAGAGCGACTTACAAATTGGACCTCCTCTGTTATTGTAATGTTGAGAGGTTAGCTTGTCATGGGGGTATGATATAAAATGCTAACCTCCTCTGTTATTGTAATGTTGAGAGGTTAGCTTGTTATGGGGGTATGATATAAAATGCTAACCTCCTCTGTTATTGTAATGTTGAGAGGTTAGCATGTCATGGGGGTATGATTTTTGTGCGTCTCGAACTTTCTCACTCATCACTATTGACGATTAATTCAGGACTATCCGTAATCATGGTAGCATCCACATTAATGTGTTTAGAAACACATTCTAGGATCAGTTCGTCCTACCAAAGCCTTAACCCTTCGGGAAGAGAAATGCAAAACTGACCTTGGATCAGAGTCTGGAGCTAACTTGATCAAACAAGTGAATTTTGAGTTACGCTATTAATGACTTACTACTACTACTCACTCAATTCTGCCCTATGTCATTCCCCATTGCTTGCCTTTGACTGTCTCACTAACCCCCCCCCCCCCCCTCACAGGGAACTACATGGGCCGTGGAACGACTGGCATGTGTGTGCGCTTCGTTCCGGCCCACCTGTCCAACAAGTCGTGTCGTGTGACTTCACTCTGCTACAGCGGGGACGGACAGGAGGTGTTGGTCAGCTACTCTTCAGACTACGTCTACCTGTTTGACCCCAATAATGACCAGGCCCGAGAGCTGAAGGGTCCGTCCGAGGAGAGGAGGGAGGAGGTGAGAGGGCGGCAGAGGCGCCGCCATTGTGATTTGAGATAAATATGAGGTGTATGTTTCTCTATGCAAACGGAATTGAGGAATTTGGTTTGGACAGTTCTCCATAAACAAAATATTTATCTTGTATAACCACACTTTTGTGTGCATATCATAAATTGTCATTGTGCATACTTGCAGTGTCGGGGGTGAGTATAGCTGGTTGAGTGTGTTACTGTTGGGTACCATCTGTGAATGCGGTACAATGAAACGGCAGGCAGGGTGAGTGCTGGTCACTGAGAGCCACACAGAGATCCACACTGTGCTGCAGTGAGAACAGGCCTCAGGGGAGCACAGGGAAAAGACTACTGCACACACAGTCAGGCTAGGATACGTGTGTGTGTGCACTGTGTATGCCCCTCTGTGAAAGTCTGTGTATACCAAGCGAGAATGACTGCCCCCACTCATTGAAGCCACAGAGGTTCAAAGGTCAACTGCGGTACTCAGGCATGTTTTTGCAGAAAACAGGACCTCCCCATTTATAGTGAATGTCAGTCTTCGTGGTCAATCTTGGCGTAAATGAAACCATGTTTCGAAGACAATCATGGTACTAATAATTGCTTCTAATACACCAGATGTATGTATTTGAACTGATTTATCACACACAATAAGTTATAAAGATCATTTAGTTGATTGTGGCAGCCTGCAATATTCCGGTCGACCTTCAAATTAGTTCCTCAATGAGAAGGGGCAGCACTGATCTATCCTGCGACTTCACTTCCTGGAGTAGATCAAATTATATCTCTCTGTGAGCTCAAACTGCGCATGTTGTATCCATGAGAGGCCCTCTTAACCGACTTAATTTGGCTTAAGTGAGCTATTGAGTCTTCATAGGAATGAATGGTGTCACGTGAGCAATAACTTTTTCCATGACATATATACAGTCATTGGTGTACTTCAGTGTTTTTTTTCCATACACTCTCTGTATTAAAAATATTAATGGTCCATTACATGAGTTATTGTGGGATTTAATCACGGTACCATGTTTGTTGTCCATATGGGACTTTGCTGGGAGCAGAAACAAACACATGGCTCGACAGACATACTGCAGGTCTCTAATGTAAGCTACTCCTGCACTCTCAAGCCAAGGGGATGTTGATTGTAAACAGACAGAGCTGGCTTTGTGTGGAGCAGCTCTCACAACTAAAGTGCTCTCAGGGCATCTCCTGTTAATGTGTTGTGTGGTGGAAGTGCTCTCAGGGCATCTCCTGTCAATGTGTTGTGTGGTGGAAGTGCTCTCAGGGCATCTCCTGTTAATGTGTTGTGTGGTGGAAGTGCTCTCAGGGCATCTCCTGTCAATGTGTTGTGTGGTGGAAGTGCACTCCGTGCATCTCCTGTTAATGTGTTGTGTGGTGGAAGTGCTCTCAGGGCATCTCCTGTTAATGTGTTGTGTGGTGGAAGTGCTCTCAGGGCATCTCCTGTTAATGTGTTGTGTGGTGGAAGTGCTCTCAGGGCATCTCCTGTTAATGTGTTGTGTGGTGGAAGTGCACTCCGTGCATCTCCTGTTAATGTGTTGTGTGGTGGAAGTGCTCTCAGGGCATCTCCTGTCAATGTGTTGTGTGGTGGAAGTGCTCTCAGGGCATCTCCTGTCAATGTGTTGTGTGGTGGAAGTGCTCTCAGGGCATCTCCTGTCAATGTGTTGTGTGGTGGAAGTGCTCTCAGGGCATCTCCTGTCAATGTGTTGTGTGGTGGAAGTGCTCTCAGGGCATCTCCTGTCAATGTGTTGTGTGGTGGAAGTGCTCTCAGGGCATCTCCTGTCAATGTGTTGTGTGGTGGAAGTGCTCTCAGGGCATCTCCTGTTAATGTGTTGTGTGGTGGAAGTGCTCTCAGGGCATCTCCTGTCAATGTGTTGTGTGGTGGAAGTGCTCTCAGGGCATCTCCTGTCAATGTGTTGTGTGGTGGAAGTGCTCTCAGGGCATCTCCTGTTAATGTGTTGTGTGGTGGCTCGTGGTGCACTGAGGTGACCCTGAGAGGTCAGGGGGAGGAGAGAGGAAGAGGAGGAGGAAGAAAGTTTGAGCGGGATAATTCAATTTAGTGGAGAGAAGGGGGTGGGGGGACACTAAATGCCAGCAGAGTAGAAGGTGTGGGAGTGTGTAAGAAATGTGCTGGATCACGGTCGAATAGTGTGTTCAGCTGTGTCTGGTTTCACCCAGCTCTGCTCCCACATACCTTTCCAAATACAGTGCCTGGTGCAAGCAATATTCCGCCAACCACCCCACCAAAATAGACCAGGACGGAGACTGTAGGGCCTGCCAAGGAGTTTGCCTTTCCTCTTTCTCTCTCTCTTCTGGGCCCTCCATCGCTCTCACCCCGTTCTCTTCCTCCTTTACCCATCATCTTGTTACTCCTGCGACCCTACATGAGCTTTCTCCTCCCTTCAGCCCTCTCACCATCTCACCTTTCTTGTTCTCTCCCTCTCCTTAGCTGCCCCGTCTCTATCTCTCTATGCAGTTGTCATTCTCTATCTCTGGTCTCAGTGGAAGTTGTTCTCATTCTCTTCCATGTTCTAAATCTCTCTCTCTCCACTGAAGCTAGCTGTCCCCCTCTCGTTCTGTGCCCAGGGGAGGAGCAGAGGCACCTGTGTTGGGTGACCAGTTCCCTGGCTCTAAGCCTGTTGTCCTGTGTGTTGGAGACGGCCAGAGGAAAGTGTGTAGTGCAGAGGGAGAGGTGTGTGTGTGTACTAAATAGGACAGTAACAGGGACTGTAGTGCAGAGAGCGGAGTGTGTGTGTGTGTGTGGGGGGGGTACTAAATAGGACAGGGACTGAGCCATGTTTTGCATGCTATTTTTAACTCTGCTTAGACTTGACAGCATGTTTTTTATGTTTTGTGTGTGTGTCCACAGCTGCGACAACCCCCAGTGAAGCGTCTTCGTTTACGAGGTGACTGGTCTGACACCGGTCCACGAGCTCGTCCTGAGAGCGAGAGAGAGCGGGACGGTAAGAGTCCACAGAATCTTACACACACACACACACACACACACATTTTCTCTCTTATTCCCTTTCTTCTCTATTGCCTCCTGTCTCTCTCCCTCTCCTTCCAAATTTCAATTCCATTAGGCTCTATTGGTAAAGAAAAACAAAAATACCTCTCTCACGCTTTCTCTCTCACACTCACGCTTTGTCTTATTCACACACACCTATGTATCATATCAAATTGATTTATATAGCCCTTCTTACATCAGCTGATATCTCAAAGTTCTGTACAGAAACTCAGCCTAAAACCCCAAACAGCAAGCAATGCAGGTGTAGAAGCACAGTGGCTAGGAAAAACTCCCTAGAAAGGCCAAAACCTTGGAAGAAACCTTTTTTTAATCTATTTTATTTTTTACCTTTATTTAACTAGGCAAGTCAGTTAAGAATTAAGAACAAATTCTTATTTTAAATGATGGCCTAGGAACAGCTATGAGGGGTGGTCAATCCTCTTCTGGCTGTGCCGGGTGGAGATTATAACAGAACACGGCCAAGATGTTCAAATATTCATAAATGACCAGCATGGTCAAATAATAATAATCACAGTAGTTGTCAAGGGTGCAACAGGTCAGCACCTCAGGAGTAAATGTCAGTTGGCTTTTCATAGCCGATCATTGAGAGTATCTCTACCTCTCCTGCTGTCTCTAGAGAGTTGAAAACAGCAGGTCTGGGACAGGTAGCACGTCCGGTGAACAGTTCAGGATTCCATAGCCGCAGGCAGAACAGTTGAAACTGGAGCACAGCACGGCCAGGTGGACTGGGGACAGCAAGGAGTCATCATGCCAGGTAGTCCTGAGGCATGGTCCTAGGTCTCAGGTCCTCCAAGAGAGAGAAAGAGAGAATTAGAGAGAGCATACTTAAATTCACACAGGACACCTGATAAGACAGGAGAAATACTCCAGATATAACAGACTGACCCTAGCCCCCCGACATAAACTACTGCAGCATAAGTACTGGAGGCTGAGACCGAAGGGGTCAGGAGACACTGTGGCCCCATCCGATGATACCCCCGGACAGGGCCAAACAGGCAGAAAATAACCCCACCCACTTTGCCAAAGCACAGCCCCCACACCACTAGAGGGATATCTTCAACCACCAACTTACCATCCTGAGACCAGGCCAAGTATAGCCCACAAAGATCTCTACCACGGCACAACCCAAAGGGGGTGCCAACCCAGACAGGAAGACCACGTCAGTGACTCAACCCACTCAAGTGACTCACCCCTCCTAGGGAAAGCAAGAAAGAGCAGTGACTCAGCCCCTGTAATAGGGTTAGAGGCAGAGAATCCCATTAGAGAGAAGTGAACTGGCCAGACAGAGACAGCAAGGGCGGTTCGTTGCTCCAGTGCCTTTCCGTTCACCTTCACACTCCTGGGCCAGACTACACTCAATCATATGACCCACTGAAGAGATGAGTCTTCAATAAAGACTTAAAGGTTGAGACCGAGTCTGAGTCTCTCACATAGGTAGGCAGACCATTGCATAAATTGGAGCTCTATAGGAGAAAGCCCTGCCTCCAGCTGTTTGCTTAGAAATTCTAGAGACAATTAGGAGGCCTGCATCTTGTGACCGTAGCGTACATTTACCAGGTCATTTACCACCTTCACAAGTGCAGTCTTAGTGCTATGATGGAGTCTAAAACCAGACTGAAGCATTTTGTATACATTGTTTGTCTTCAGGAAGGCAGTGAGTTGCTGCGCAACAGCTTTTTCATTTTTTTTTGAGTGGAATGGGAGATTCGATATAGGCCAATAGTTTTTTATATTTTCTGGGTCAAGTTTTGGCTTTTTCAAGAGAGGCTTTTATTACTGCTAGTTTTAGTGAGTTTGATACACATCCGATGGATACAGAGCCATTTATTATGTTCAACATAGGAGGGCCAAGCACAGGAAGCAGCTCTTTCAGCAGTTTAGTTGGAATAGGGTCCAGTATGCAGCTTGAAGGTTTAGAGGCCATGATTATTTTCATCATTGGGTCAAGAGATACAGTACTAAAACACTTGAGTGTCTCCCTTGATCCTAGGTCCTGGCAGAGTTGTGCAAACTCAGGACAACTGAGCTTTGGAGGAATATGTAGATTTAAAGAGGAGTCCGTAATTTGCTTTCTAATGATCATGATCTTTTCCTCAAAGAAGTTGATGAATTTATTACTGCTGAAGTGAAAGCCAGCCTCTCTTGGGGAATGGTACTTTTTAGTTAGCTTTGCGACAGTATCAAAAATTCATTTTGGATTGTTCTTATTTTCCTCAATTAAGTTAGAAAAGTTGGATCGAGCAGCAGTGAGGGCTCTTCGATACTGCACTGTACTGTCTTTCCAAGCTAGTAGGAAGACTTCCAGTTTGGTGTGGCGCCATTTCCGTTCCAATTTTCTGGAAGCGTCCTTCAGAGCTCGGGTATTTTCTGTATACCAGTGAGCTAGTTTCTTATGACAAATGTTTTTAGTTTTTAGGGGTGTGACTGCATCTCGGGTATTGCGCAAGGTTAAATTGAGTTAGGTGGTTAACTGATTTTTGTCCTCTGACGTCCTTGGGTAGACAGAGGGAGTCTGGAAGGGCATCATGGAATCTTTGAGTTGTCTGAGAATTTATAGCACGATTTTTGATGATCCTTGGTTGGGGTCTGAGCAAATTATTTGTTGCAATAGTCCAGGATTATGAGGAAAAACATTAAGATCCACAACATTTATTCCATGGGACAAAACTAGGTCCAGAGTATGA
Source organism: Oncorhynchus masou masou (assembly GCF_036934945.1). Classification (NCBI taxonomy): domain Eukaryota; kingdom Metazoa; phylum Chordata; class Actinopteri; order Salmoniformes; family Salmonidae; genus Oncorhynchus; species Oncorhynchus masou. Next base: position 12,235,860 of record NC_088240.1, on the reverse strand, counting down.
CTGTGGCAGTGAGTAGGTTCCAGAGACATGTTGGAAAAAACCCACTGTCGATGATGCTCTGAAAGCCTTTTCCATGTGAATATTAAAGTCACCAAAAATTTGAATATCTGCTATGACTATAAGGTCTGATAGAAATTCAGGGAACTCAGTGAGGAATGCTGTATATGGCCCAGGAGGCCTGTAAACAGTAGCTATAAAAAGTGATCGAGTAGGCTGCATAGATTTCACGAATAGAAGTCTTTTTTTGTAAATTGAAATTTTCTATCGTAAATGTTAGCAACACCTCCATCCCGCCTTTGTGGGATGCGCGGGGGATGTGGTAACGAGGAGGTGAGGCCTCATTTAACACAGTAAATTCATCAGGCTTAAGCCATGTTTCAGTCAGGCCAATCACATCAAGATTATGATCAGTGATTTAGATAATTGACTATAACTGCCTTGGAAGTGAGGGATCTAACATATACACACACACCCGGATAACTCTCTACATCTTCTCCATCTCCTCCAGCTCAAATCTCTCCCACAGAGACCACTGCCACTGCCTCTCATTGCTAACAGGGCCTATCTCTGTCCATGGGGATCTCGTTAGCTTTAGCTCCCACTGATGCACAGCTTATACCGGGCCCAGTTGAGACTATGATGAAGCTGCCTCTTGCTATCACAGACCTTTATCGATGTTAGGGTATTGTAGAATAAGGAGAAGGGAACTTTTTCCCCACCAGGTCAGCAGTTATAACGTCTGGATGATGCAGTGGATTGGTAGTCCGCTGTTGACTATTGAGGGACTTATATGGCAAGCAATACCCTGATATCATTAACTCATTCTGGCCCAGGCAGCACTGTTCATACAATCAGGGGTGTGACACAAAGATTCTCTAGACCGGGAGTCTCCAACATTTTTCTAGCATGAGGGCTACTTTAAAAGAATGAACAGCTGCGAGCGACTTAAGCATATTCTTCTCTTCTTCTCTCCCCTGCAACTCTTCCCGGGCTCCTTAGTGTACAAGAGAAAGTAGTGTAGGTTTCTGTCAATATACCTGGTAAAATAATGGTTATTGAACTACTAAGGGGGTTCCTTAACTATTTTTTTGTCTTCCAAATTGTTACAATTTTTTTCTCTTTATTTTTTTTGGTTTTAGATTTATTTTGCTTTTCACACTCAAAATTACAATTGTTCATAGAAAAACAATGAAATTGGATGTTCTGAGTCCATGTCAAGGCATAAAATGGAGAATGGAAACGCTTTAGGAAGTCAATCTAAGCAAAGAGATGTAGTCAATCCACTAATACTAAACATGTGCATTTAACATAAAAACATCTCTATATTTAGTATTTTGATTGCCGATAAGGTTTATTTGAGCTATGGGGACACCATTTTAAATGACCATAGTAACGACTGACGCCAGTGTGGCACTGGCCAGAATCATCTAATTGTCTGTGGTATTGACTTTGCTTCTAATACTCCATGTATGTACGTGAAGTGTGACTCGAAGAGCGTGTTAGGTGCGGACAACGAAGATGGCAACAAAAAGTAGTAATTCAAACATGAACTGTATAGCGCCAGGCTGTATGACTTGGCTCCCAAAAAAGGTCCCTCGGTAAACTACCGTCGGCTTCCCAAGGACAACACAACTTTTGAAGAAGTGGCTCCATGTCCGGAAGAGGAATGATGTCCCAGCTCGAGCTAGCAGGACCTGCAGACAGCACTTCGGAGGCAGACTTCTCAACGAAGGGCACTTTTGATGCGGCAACCGGGAGTTTCTGAATGGAAAGGAGTCATAAGCCGATGTTGAAGCCCTCTGCTTGCACCTCCATTTGAAATTGAGGGTTCTGGTGTAGGGGTTTCCGGCCGTCCATCACCAACATCGGCGACTATGGAGTCAAGCAAAAGCGACTGAACGGAGGAGGCAATGGAGCCAGGGGTAACGTTAACCAGGCATGTCTGTTGTTGACGAGGCTAGCGTTAGACGTCACTGGACAACTTTGTTGCAACTCTAGTTGATGATAACTAGCTAACGTTAATTGCGTCTCAAGTGTTTTGTGTAACACCCTCACGGCAAATAACATTTGCAAGCAACTAACGTTAAACTGCAACTAAAATTAGAACACAGTTTATCAGTGTACCGCTGTTATTAGATAACGTTAGTTACTGTAGCTAGCTTCCACCTCAGATAGTCAAGTACTGTAATACATTTTGTTGACAGATTTGTTTTTGTAATGTTTTTTTAGCTCCACCTCATTTAGCTAGACTGAAGTTGACATAGCTAATGTTTGCTGAAAAATAAATAAATGTCCCTGTATTTGCTGTGTGTGTGTTGACAATATACAAGACAGGTAGCTAGCAAATGGCTACCCAGACTATTTGCAAATGTTTTCATCCTGGAGGAAATGCAGGAGGCAGAGGAGGTACATGCAAATTCTAGTTTATGCAGTGATTCTTGAATTATAACTATAGCCTAATTGTTTTCTACCAACAGCTTTCTACCTTATTTGTTTTCTAACAACAGGAAAGAACAGTTAGTACAGCATACAAACCTCACCCCTGGGTGCCAGTGTTCCTGTGCTGTGGTGGAGAACAGGTCTTCGGGGCCCAGCTAAATTGCGCTCACGATCATCAGTATACAACCGAGTCCTGCCCCTAAATGCCACAGATGGAGCTGATGGAGAGTGAGATCAGTGAAGACCATAACGTTGTATGGACCTGAGAGCTCAGGATCACAGTGCGAGCCGAGATATACTATTGATCACTTTGGGGGAGCGGGCTGGTGTTCCAAAAATGGAGAAGGAGCAGGCCACTCAAAAGCGAATTCAAAGATACAACCATCCGTAAAGGGAATCTGAGTGGAATTGTTTTTCCACTGATTTTTAATAAAATAAAATAAAAACAATTTCATTGGATGTGGACCTTGTCCCGGTCCTGCTGTTTCGACTCTCTCAACCTATAAATGCTTAGCTATGAAAAGCCAACTGACATTTACTCTGAGTTGTTGAACTGCTGCACCCTCTATAACCACTGTGGTAATTATTTTGATGTTTTTAAAGGGGCTTTTGTAAATATATTTGATTGTTTGCTGGATGTCTGAGTGTTTGGTTATTTTTATAGTATCTGTAACATATTTGGGTGTGTGTTTTAATCTGCATCTTAACTTCTTAAAGTGGCAATCAGCAGTAGAAACAAAGTCTCCCTGCTTCTCTTTCGGTAAAAGCTGAGGGATGGGGCTGGAGAAATGTTTCCACTCTCAAAAGCAGAATTATTTCTGTTAACCAACATGATTAGCTGGCTAAACACAGAGTGATGGAAATAATTAGCAGAATGTTGTGCTGAGAAATGCCAGCCAGTCGTGTAATTCATGCTAACTCAGTCTCTGACCCCCCCCCCCCAGGAGAGCAGAGTCCCAACGTGTCGCTGATGCAGAGAATGTCGGACATGTTGTCCCGCTGGTTTGAGGAGGCCAGCGAGGCCCAGGGCAGCCGGGGGACCACGCGCCCTCAGACACGCCCTACAGGTGAGACACTGGGACAGGGTTGTGGTTGGCCCGTTGCCACAGATCTATGATTAAGACCTTATTTATTTATTTGGGCTGCTATTTCTGGAGCCGAGTTTGCACCAGTGTTTTGTTTATGAAAGGCAAAAAATACAATTCAAAACAACAGATTAGAACTTTATAAAAAGACTTCAGAAAAGAAAATAAACATATTTCCTGCATCTCCTCCAGGCACTCTTCCTCGCATAGAGGGCCCCCCCACCATCCCAACACTCCCTACCATACCCCCCCCACAAGCTGCCAGAGCCCTAGAGGGCTCTGTGGAAGTGGAGGCCTCCGCCGTCAACCCTGTACCTGTACCCATCTCCAAGTCCACCTCCTCCTCAGGGTCATCGTCAACGGTTACAGCACATCCTCCATCAACCTCCTCATCCATGGAAAGCTCGGTGCTTCTCTCATGCGCCCTCACCTCCTCCCCAGATTCAGAGCAGAGGAGTCAGGCAGACACTGCGGTGGGTGTGGGCGTGGAGGTCACAGCCGAGGCCACACTGTCTGGTAAGGGTCACGTAGAGAGAACACACACATACGCTGAGGACTGAAATCAAAACCGATATTTTATCTCTCCAGTCCACTAAGATGCCATTTTTCCCATAAGAGGGCCGAGTAATTGTCATCGTATTTGATTTGAGGAGAGCCCACAGGTGATTCACAGTTAGAGTTCTGAAGGGAGTGTTTAAACGTTTACCAGTAAACTACCAGAATGTTCAAGTATAAATGACCAAAGTTAGATTAGATTGTCAAAGATATTCTGTTAATTACCTAAATTCCTGACGATTCCTCTGGATTTTGTAAATTACCGGTTGCTCAGACTGTGCGCAGACTATGGGAGTGTGTGTGGAAGCTGTACCACTCAAGCAGCTGCCTTACCCTCTCCTTCTACTGTTTCCTTTATTTTCCTTTATTGCCTCTCCTCCTCATCCTCCTTGTCTCTCTCGTCTATCCACCTCTCTGTCCCTGTCGTCTCTCTGTCCCTGTCGTCTCCGTCTCTCTGTCGTCTCTCTGTAAATGTCCCTGTCGTCTCTGTCCCTCTCGTCTATCCACCTCTGTCCCTGTCGTCTCTCTGTCCCTGTCGTCTCCCTGTCTCTCTGTCCCTGTCGTCTCTGTCGTCTCTCTGTAAATGTCCCTCCACCCCTCTGTCCCTCTCGTCCCTCCACCCCTCTGTCCCTCTCGTCCCTCCACCCCTCTGTCCCTCTCGTCCCTCCACCCCTCTGTCCCTCTCGTCCCTCCACCCCTCTGTCCCTCTCGTCCCTCCACCCCTCTGTCCCTCTCGTCCCTCCACCCCTCTGTCCCTCTCGTCCCTCCACCCCGCTGTCCCTCTGTCCCTCCACCCCTTCGTCCCTCTCGTCCCTCTGTCCCTCTCGTCCCTCCACCCCTCTGTCCCTCCACCCTCTGTCCCTCTCGTCCCTCCACCCTCTGTCCCTCTCGTCCCTCCACCCCTCCGTCCCTCCACCCCTCCGTCCCTCCACCCCTCCGTCCCTCCACCCCTCCGTCCCTCTCGTCCCTCTGTCCCTCTCGTCCCTCCACCCCTCTGTCCCTCCACCCCTCTGTCCCTCGTCCCTCTGTCCCCCTCTGTCCCTCTCGTCCCTCCACCCCTCTGTCCCTCTCGTCCCTCTGTCCCTCTCCGTCCCTCTGTCCCTCTCGTCCCTCCACCCCTCTGTCCCTCTCGTCCCTCTCGTCCCTCCACCCCTCTGTCCCTCTCGTCCCTCTGTCCCTCTCCGTCCCTCTGTCCCTCCGCCCCTCTGTCCCTCTCGTCTCTCCACCCCTCTGTCCCTCTCGTCCCTCTGTCCCTCTGTCCCTCTGTCCCTCTGTCCCTCTCGTCCCTCTGTCCCTCTCGTCCCTCTGTCCCTCTCGTCCCTCTGTCCCTCTCGTCTCTCCACCCCTCTGTCCCTCTCGTCCCTCTGTCCCTCGTCCCTCTGTCCCTCCGTCCCTCCACCCCTCTCGTCCTCTCGACCCTCTCGTCCCTCTGTCCCTCCGTCCCTCTCGTCCCTCTCGTCCCTCCGTCCCTCTCGTCCCTCTCGTCCCTCTCGTCCCTCTCGTCCCTCTGTCCCTCTCGTCCCTCTCGTCCCTCTGTCCCTCTCGTCCCTCTGTCCCTCTCGTCCCTCTGTCCCTCTCGTCCCTCTCGTCCCTCTGTCCCTCTCGTCCCTCTGTCCCTCTCGTCCCTCTGTCCCTCTCGTCCCTCTGTCCCTCTCGTCCCTCCGCCCCTCTCGTCCCTCCGCCCCTCTCGTCCCTCCGCCCCTCTCGTCCCTCCACCCCTCTCGTCTCTACACCCCTCTGTCCCTCTCGTCCCTCCACCCCTCTGTCCCTCTCGTCTATCTACCTCTGTCAGAGTACGGCCCTCATCAGCTGCCAGTAAGTTTAGTGTGTAGGCGCTTGCAGCGGCTGCTCCTGTTGGCCGACCCCCCAGGACAGAGTCAATCCTCTTCCTCCACCGCAGGCACTGAGAGCCAATCACAGGGGGCTGTTGCTGCTGCCACCAAGATGCCCCCCCCTACAGGTTGCAGTCACTACCCCATTGCTGACTACAAATGATCTATAACTGGGCTAATAACTCACTAACTAGCAAAGGATATGTACAAATGTGCACACGTGTTTACATGCAGCTCTTGCTTTGATCTCAAAACAAGGGCATTTACTCACAACCGCTCATGCTGTAAAAGCAGTCCAGTTCAAAGTGAATGGCACAGATCCATATATGGCAATTGTCTATTTGCATATTGGCCTACTGCAGCTCTGATTGGCTATGGCGCACCGGTTTGTGTAGAGTACTGGCTGAATCGTGCGTGTCAATGTAATAGAATCATACTTCGATTCGTTCTGCATTGGGGCGGCAGGGTAGCCTAGTGGTTAGAGCGTTGGACTAGTAACCGAAAGGTTGCAAGTTCAAACCCCCGAGCTGACAAGGTACAAATCTGTCGTTCTGCCCCTGAACAGGCAGTTAACCCACTGTTCCTAGGCCGTCATTGAAAATAAGAATTTGTTCTTAACTGACTTGCCTAGTAAAATAAAGGTAAAATTTAAAAAATAAAAAAAATACAACAAAATATCTTGCATACTAAGTCTTGCATAGTTAGTTTTGTTTCGGTATGTTGCATTGAAAATTACTAATATTGCATTGATTCGATCACAATCCCCACAGTAAAGGAAAATGTTGATAGTGTTCTGTTGAAGGAATTTAATTCCTCTGTTTTAATTCCCAATCAAAATTAAACACTGTCAATTCATAAGAATTTGTATGACCCTTACTTTATAAGAATAGACAGAGCCCCGGTCTTAAAAGTCAAGTAACAGCCTTTAATCAAGAGAGTACTGAGTTCATACACATTTTACCACAGGTTATAAACTGAAAATGACGTCAGCGTTTTCTAAATATTCTGTCTCTTCTTGACACTGGTAGAAAGGCCCTATAGTTCTCAAGCCTTCCCTCCTCGCCTATAGCCAAGGCCAGTCAGTGTAGATAAGCATTCTAGACAGTCTGGAGATAGTTCATTCATTTGTACCAAGGAACAGACCGTCATTGTTCTAAACTCTTGACTACATTATATTCAATACTGGGAGCAAGAGAGAAAATTCATACATGTACAGTAACATAATAGCATTCGGATTAGTCAGTCCTGATTGAAATGTATACATAATTAGTCATCATTGATAAAAATTCCCTTAACATGTTCACTCAACTTTCTAGAGTTTACCCTGTTAAGTTCTTCTCTGCGCCAGCTGATATTTCTTCTGCGTGGCAGTCATGGGGAAGCTGCGCTCCCACTCATCCACGCAGCTTAGAGGGGACATTGCTCCTGTCCCCACACCATACTCTCTTTTACCTCTTCTACCCAACAAAGCACTGCCTCTAGCCAAATTCCATATGCCCCTCAGACTTTTAAAATGTACTACAAGCTCCACTCTATTGAGCTACCGTCACTCCCATATCAGCTAAGAATAGAATGTCATCATGTTTTAGTAATGGATAATAAGCACAGATCTCGCAGCTGTTGTTACCAGTAGCCTGGAATCACTAGTTATTACTTCTAAACATATTAAATTGTGGGAAGGATTCTAATAGGGATACAATGGTTGGTTTATTGTTTGAACAGTCACTGAGATTATATTAGTTTATTAATGCAAAATAGGCTATTTTGATGCATAGCCTATACAATTGAAGTCGGAAGTTCAGGTCCAGGTTACAAAGTGGCTCGGTGACTCGTGTTTGCATCTCAATGTGGAAAAAAATTATTCACAAAGAGGGCAACAGATGCTACTGAGCCAGATGTCTATGTGTCAGGGGAGAAGCTCCAGGTGGTATCTGATTTTAAGTACCTTGGCGTCATACTTGATTCCAACCTCTCTTTTAAAAAGTGAAAAAGGTTATTCAAATAACCAAGTTCAACCTAGCTAATTTCCGATTTATACGAAATTGTTTGACTACAGAGGTAGCAAAACTGGACTTCAAATCTATGATACTCTCCCACTTAACATACTGCTTGACTAGTTGGGCCCAAGCTTGCTGTACAACATTAAAACCTATTCAGTCTGTCTACAAACAGGCTCTCAAAGTGCTTGATAGGAAGCCCAATAGCCATCATCACTGTTACATCCTCAGAAAGCATGAGCTCCTGAGTTGGGAAAATCTGGTGCAATACACCAACGCATGTCTTGTATTCAAGATCCTTAATGGCCTGGCTCCCCCCCACTCAGTATTTTTGTTAAACAGAAAACCCAAACATATGGCAGCAGATCCACAAGGTCTGCCATGAGAGGTGACTGTATAGTTCCCTTAAGGAAAAGCACCTTTAGTAAATCCGTTTTCTCTGTGAGAGCTTCCCATGTCTGGAATACACTGCCATCAGACACACATAACTGCACCACATATCACACTTTCACAAAATGCATGAAGACATAGCTGATGGTCAATCAGATTTGTGAACATAATCCCTAGCTATGTATTCCTGCTTTCCATGTTGTCTGTTGGTTGTGCGGTGTGGAAACACTTTGCTTTTATGAATTTTGTCTTGCTGCTTTTTGTCCTATGTTGCTCTGTCTGTATGCTATGTCTTACTTGTCCTATGTTGCTCTGCGTGTGCTCACTGCTCAATGATTGTCTATATTGTAATTGTTTTTAATAACCTGCCCAGGGACTGCTGTTGAAAATTAGCCAGCTGGCTAAAACTGGCACTTTTACTGAAACGTTGATTAATGCTTGTCCCTGTAAAAATAAAATCAACAAGTTTAAATACACCTTAGCCAAATACATTTAAACTCAGTTTTTCACAATACCTGACATTTAATCCTAGTTAAAATCCCCTGTTTTAGTTCAGTTCAGATCATCACCACTTTTATTTTAAGAATGTGACATGTCAGAATAATAGTAGAGAGAACGATTTATTTCAGCTTGTATTTCTTTCATCACATTCCCAGTTGGTCAGAAGTTTGCATACACTCAATTAGTACTTGGTAGCATTGCCTTTAAATTGTTTCACTTGGGTCAAATGTTTTGGGTAGCCTTCCACAAGCTTCCCACAATACGTTGGGTGAATTTTGGCCCATTCCTTCTGACAGAGCTGGTGTAACTGTCAGCTTTGTAGGCCTCCTTGCTCACACACACTTTTTCAGTTCTGCCTGCTAATATTCTATGGGATTGAGGTCAGGCCTTTGTGATGGCCACTCCAATACCTTCACTTTGTTGTCCTTAAACCATTTTGCCACAACTTTGGAAGTATGCTTTGGGTCACTGTCCATTTGGAAGACCAATTTGTGACCAAGCTTTAACTTCCTGACTGATGTCTTGAGATGTTGCTTCAATATGTCCACATAATTTTCCGTCCACATAATTTTCCTTCCTCTATTTTGTGAAGAGCACCAGTCCCTCCTGCAGCAAAGCACCCCCACAACATGATGCTGCCACCCCCATGCTTCACGGTTGGGATGGTGTTCTTCAGCTTGCAAGCATCCCCCTTTTTCCTCCAAACATAACAATGGCCATTATGGCCAAACAGTTCTATTTTTGTTTCATCAGGCCAGAGGACATTTCTTGGTGAGCGGCCTTTCAGGTTATGTCGATATAGGACTTGTTTTACTGTGGATATAGTTACTTTTGTACCTGTTTCCTCCAGCATCTTCACAAGGTCTATTGCTGTTCTTGGAATGATTTGCTCTTTTTGCACCAAAGTATGTTCATCTCTAGGAGACAGAACGCGTCTCCTTCCTGAGTGGTATGACGGCTGCGTGGTCCCATGGTGTTTATACTTGCGTACTATTGTTTGTACAGAAGAACGTGGTACCTTCAGACGTTTGGAAATTGCTCCCAAGAATGAACCAGACTTGTGGAGGTCTACAACTTTTGTTCTGAGATCTTGGCTGATTTCTTTTGATTTTCGCATGATGTGAAGCAAAGAGAGAGGCACTGAGTTTGAAGGTAGGCCTTGAAATACATCCACAGGTACACCTCCAATTGACTCAAATGATGTCAATTAGCCCATCAGAAGCTTCTAAAGCCATGACATCATTTTCTGGAATTGTTTAAAGGCACAGTCAACTTAGTGTTTGTAAACTTCTGACCCACTGGAATTGTGATACAGTGAATTATAAGTGAAATAATCTGTCTGTAAACAATTTTTGGAAAAATGACTTGTCATTGGCAAAGTAGATGTCCTAACCGACTTGCCAAAACTATAGTTTGTTAACAAGAAATGTGTGGAGTGGTTGAAAAACGAGTTTTAATGACTCCAACCTAAGTGTATGTAAACTTCTGACAACTGTAGATCAGGTCAAGGAACCAAGCAAGGTTAATTTCCTACACAAACCTCCACGGCTACGGAAGGATGATACGGCATGTTACAGTTTTCACGTTGCACGGGGGTACGTCGAATGTCGGAGCACACAAAAAGGAGCCGCCCCTTTTGTGACGAAAAACAACACTGCACTACGCTCCGTCGGCTCCGTTTTGCATATTCTGTTTCCGCCTCTTTACCTGTCTCACACACACACACACACACACACACAAACCCCCTTCCGCCAAACATACACATCCCCACCACCCCCCTCCTCTTTCGGCTTGGGTAGTCCTGCCTGTAGCTCCCCTGTATGGTGTGGCAGTGAGGTAGTGGGCTGTGCAACACTGCTTCTGCAGCCCCTTGGCATCAGCAGCAGTATGAAGGGGTTGTCTATGTAATATATTGAAGACTATGGATGGTTATGACTATGGTTAAGATTATATGTAAAATGGCGCCGGAAGTAATGTCAGCAGTTTTACGGGCGCCCAACCAATTGTGCCGTTGTGGGTTTTTTTTCATGTAATTTGTAACTTATTTTGTACATAATGTTTCTGGAACCGTATCTTACGGCAAAAAAAAGAGCTTCTGGATATCAGGCCAGCGATCACTCACCTCGGATTAGACAAAGACGCACAGGACATTCTCCGAACACCCGACAAGGCCAACATCCCAGTTATTTGGAAGAGACGCAGGTACAGAGGACACAGAGTGGGGTGCCTTGTTAGGATCCGCAGAAGGCGAGTGGGAAAGCTGCCGTTACCGTCAATACTACTCGCCAACATGCAATCATTGGACAATAAATTAGACGAGGTACGATCACGAATATCCTACCAACGGGACATCAAAAACTGTAATATTTTATGTTTCACGGAATTGTGGCATGGATATTCAGCTAGTGGGATATACACTGCACTGGCAGGATAGAACAGCACACTCCGAGGGGGGCGGTCATATTTGTAAACAACAGCTAGTGCACGAAATTTAAGGAAGTCTCTAGATTTTGCTCGCCTGAAGTAGAGTATCTTGTGATAAATTGCAGACCACACTACTTGCCTAGAGAGTTTTCAGCTATACTTTTTGTGGCTGTTTATTTACCACCATAGATGGATGCTGGGACTAAGACCGCACTCAGTCCGCTGTATAAGGAAATAAGCAAATAGGAAACCGCTCACCCGGAGACTTTAATGCAGGGAAACTTAAATCAGTCCTACCTCATTTCTATCAACATGTTAAATGTGCAACCAGAGAGGGAGAAATTCTAGATCACTTTTACTCCACACACAGAACTCTCCCTCGCCGTCCATTTGGTAAATCCGACCACAATTCTATCCTCCTGATTCCTGTTTACAAGCAAAAACTAAAGCAGGAAGCACCGGTGACTCGGTCTATAAGAAAGTGGTCAGATGAAGCAGATGCTAAACTACAGGATTGTTTTGCAATCACAGACTGGATCATGTTCCGGGATTCTTCCGATGGCACTGAGGAGTACTGGCTTTATCAATAAGTGCATCGAGGATGTCATCCCCACAGGGACTGTACGTACATACCCCAACCAGAAGCCATGGATTACAGGCAACATTCGTACTGAGCTAAAAGGTAGAGCTTCCGCTTTCAAGGTGCGGGACTCTAACCCGGAAGCTTATAAGAAATCCTGCTATGCCCTCCGACGAACCATCACACAGGCAAAGCGTCAATACAGGACAACGATCGAATTGTACTACACCGGCTCTGATGCTCGTCTTATGTGGCAGGGATTGCAAACTGTTACAGACAACAAAGGGATGCACAGCCGCGAGCTTCCCAGTGACACGAGCCTACCGGACGAGCTAAATCACTTCTATGCTCGCTTCGAGGCAAGCAACACTGAGGCATGCGTGAGAGCTTCAGCTGTTCCAGGCGACTGTGTTATCATGCTCTTCGTAGCCGACGTGAGTAAGACCTGTTAAACAGGTCAACATTCACAAGGCTGCGGGGCCAAACGGATTACCAGGACATGTGCTCTGGGAATTTGCTGACCAACTGGCAGGTGTCTTCACTGACATTTTCAACCTGTCCCTGATTTGAGTCTGCAATACCAACATGTTTCAAGCAGACCACCATAATCCCTGTACCCAAGAACATGAAGGCAACCTGCCTGAATGACTACAGATGCATAGCATTCACGTCCGTAGCCATGAAGTGTTTTGAAAGGCTGGTAAGGGCTCACATCAACACCATTATCCCAGAAACCCTAGGCCCACTCCAATTTGCATACTGCCCAAACAGATCCACAGATGATGCAATCTCTATTGCACCCCACACTGCCCTTTCCCACCTGGACAAATAGAACACTTATGTGAGAATGCTATTCATTGACTACAGCTCAGCGTTCAACACTATAGTACCCTCAAAGCTCATCACTAAGCTTAGGATCCTGGGACTAAACATCTCCCTCTGCAACTGGATCCTGGACTTCCTGACGGGCCGCCCCAGGTGGTGAGGGTAGGTAGCAACACATCTGCCATGCTGATCCTCAACACTGGAGCCCCCCAGGGGTGCGTGCTCAGTCCCCTCCTGTACTCCCTTTTCACTAATGACTGCATGGCCAGGCATGACTCCAACACCATTATTAAGTTTGCAGACGACAGAACAGTGGTAGGCTTGATCACCGACAATGACGAGACAGCCTACAGGGAGGAGGTCAGAGACCTGGCCCCTTGGTGCCAGAATAACAACCTATCCCTTAACGTAACCAAGACAAAGGAGATGATTGTGGACGACAGGAAAAGGACGACTGAGCATGCCCCCATTCTCTTCGACGCAGCAGGTTGAGTTACATAACTTTATGAAATACATGACATAAGTATGCAATTGTCGTGTTATTTGTTCACTCAGGTTCCCTTTATCTAATTTTAGGTTTTGGTTGAAGATTTGATAACACATTCGGTATCAAAAATGTGCAAAAGTAGAGAAATTTTGAAAGGAGGCAAATATTTTTTCACAGCACTGTACAGACAGATATAATGTAAGTGGCTACAATGAGTCAGTTTTGTATGTTGTCTCCCATTTTTCATATGTATTGTTTGTACCTGAACATGTAAGCTTCAGTATTGGCGTGAAGCCTCGTCAGGGCTGTGACATCTGTCTTTTCTGTAGAGACTGATGAAGCTACTATGAACACACCAATTGGTATTTCATATACATGGGAAATAATGATATTCAATCTCAATCCTTTACGATTCGCTTCACGAAACACTCGTAATGTCGACGTATGTAGCTTGAGTTGCAGTGAAATGCACTGGCATCAGACCATGTGACATTGTGGGAGGAATCAATTCATATATCAATCTATCTCTCAGTAACAACTTTTTTTGGAAGTCTATTCCTCTAGTTTGAGGTGGAGTGAAAGGTTTGCCAATGATGAATTTCTGCATGATGCCCTTTTTTTGGTCGCTGGTTACTGGTCACACAAGGTGACAGATGTTTGTGCATTACACAGGCCCTTGGTCAGTGTGGTTGGCCACTGGCACTACCCCATGGTCAACATAGTTGGTATCAGCTCAACAGACAGTGAGTGGGTGTTCGTATTACTATGAGGTCCATCCTTGTTCCATGACTTCCTTTCAAAAGGCTGAGTGAGACAACTTGAGATGCCTGAAAAAGTTGAACTGCTGTGTAAGTCTTCTGTTGTTATCGAACTATGAATTGCGCGTGTGATATCTTTTGTGTTTTAGCACTGTACGTGTGGCGCTAAGTCCAGTATGTGTTCCATCTCCCACAAGCTTTTTGTAGTGAAATTGCTGTTCTATTTCCATATCAATATCAACCTTGAGATGTTCTTCCCAGTGTTACAACAAACAACACTGTCTGTTCATTTAGCTGTGTTTAACTCTTTTTCCTGCTTGGCCTTGGTCCACTTTAAGCTGCGTTTTGACTTGATCTTTGATCTTTGACCTCTGTGTGACCTGAGCATGATCGTATGAACCCTGGTGTGACCCTCTGTGCCCGTTGTTTAGTGAGTCTTATTTGTGTTCCAGATTCTCCCTCGTCTGTGGTTAACAAACAGCTGGGATCCATGACTCTGGATGAGCAGCAGGGTGCGTCTCCTCCCTTTCCCTCCCTCCCTTCTCTCTCTTCCTCTCTCTCTCTCATTCTATCCCTATAGTCTCTTATCTCTCTTTCTCTCCTTTTTCTTTCTGTTCTTTTGTATCTCTGTCTTCCTCTGGCCTTTCTCTCTGTCGTCTGTGTGGCATAAAAAAAATGATATAATAATTTGCATGAGACTTCTGGTGTGCCTTCTTGTCCCGCCACCATCTTTACCATGAGACTTCTGGTGTGCCCCTTGCCACTCCACCAGCTTTACCTGAGTGCATGTTTACTAGGCATGCATTCCAGTCCCTTTTGGCCAACCGAGTCCCCAGGTGCGGAGACTCGTGTCAGCTATTTCCTCCAAGGCTCTCTTGTTGCGACTGTAGCTTGAGATGAGGGCTGAGGAATTACCTAACTTTAAGTATTGATTTTATTTTGGACCGGTAGCATAATCCAGGGCCGTATTTATGAACGGACACACAGGGCACGTGCCCCATCGTCTCCTGTATTGCCTTTTTTTTTTTTACAGAACAACGCAATAGGCCCTAGGATGACAGTGACATTCCAAACTGCTTTGTGATGAACTTGTTGCGTGTGGTGGTAGTTCGAGAGGCTTGCATTTAACCCCTGTATCTTTGTGGTGTTCCCCTCTCACCTGTGTGACGTTTTGGTTCGAATCTGGGTCAAATACTGGCAAATATTAAAGGGGTGCGCTTGGTTTAACTTTGATTTAGCTTCACGCTCCCATTTCTTCTATTGTCACCATTGTGATGGGCAACTTAAATCTAACCAAGTGCACCTCACACTTTTTGAAAGTATATGAATCACTGTATGTATTGCTGCTGTGGATTGATGGATAGCATTCCTCTCTTCCTCTGTATGGAATGAAACTTGAAAACTTTCACAGAAACTTTCTTGTGTAACACAGTTAGTAGGAGGTGAGTGTACAATGGAGTACAGCCTTTTTTTGCATTGCCATTGACCGACCTAAAACAACAATGAATCATGTTACCATCACATTAGATTGTCCTGTATATTAAAAAACAAGACTGTGTACCTTTCTTCTAAAATATAATCTATTTGACATGTTTTTAGCTAACATAACTACAGACTACATTATGCAAAGTGCTAACACTGAAATGGAATACAAAGTGTTTTTATCTATTTGCAAAATTAGTATTAGTCTCTACACACTATTTCAAAAGAAACTAATCTATATTGTTTTGTCCCCAATTCTGAAATGTACTGTAACACCTAACATGGAAACACAACGATGAATAACTCTGTTGAAAATGTATAGTCGCGAGTAGGGTTGCAAAAGTCCACACGATGTTCAATAAATTCCCTAGTTTTCCAGAAATTCTGGTTAGAGGATTCTGTATTTCCTGCTTATTGCCTCCTAATTCTGGGAATCTTCCAACCAGGATTTCGGGAAAAACAACTGAAAGTTGTTGAAAGTTCCTGGAATTTTTGCAACCCTAATCACTATAGTGGTTTTTATTTTGGTAACCAGGCAACACTATTGTCATATACTCTATATTATGCAATAATCTCTCTTTCTCCTTCCATTTATTCCTTTCATTCTCTCTCTATCTGTCTGTGTGTGTGTGTGTGTGTGTGTGTTTGTGTGTGTTTGTGTGTTTGTGTGTGTCTGTGTGTCTGTGTGTCTGTGTGTCTGTGTGTGTGTGTGTGTGTGTGTTCCTCTCAGGAGCATCAGAAGCTGTGAGTGCTGGAGCGAGTTCGGTCAAAGTGAAAACTCTGTCTGCGTCTGCCAGTGTAACTGGCACCTCGTCTGGGTCCGGGGCGCCCAGCAGCAGTACTGGACCTGGAGGTAGCCGAGCCAGCACGGCAGAACCCGTCCTGAGTCTACACTACAGCACTGAGGGAACCACCACCAGCACCATCAAACTGGACTTCACCGACGAGTGGTGAGCGTGCGAGTCCGACTACACTACTTAGAAAGCCAGAAAGCACAATTTCACACAATTCAACCTTTAGAAGGTGATTTTTACAGACCCAGGTTAAGCCTGCTGCTGGACTAAAAGGCACGCTCAATGGAGATTCTTAATGGAGAGCAGAATACTGAACATCGAGGGAAACCGACCCTTGATGTTCCCAGATTTTTACTCATCAAATGAATATTCACAAATTGAAATCAAGTGTCTCATCTTGGTGATGGAATGTTGTTCTTTGAGACCGACTCTTACCCTCTCTCCTTTGCCCCACCCCCTGTTCTCTACAGGAGCCGCAGAGCTCCTAGTTCCAGGGGCAGCGGAGCCTCCAGTTCCAGGGGCAGCGGAGCCTCCAGTTCCAGGGGCAGCGGAGCCTCCAGTTCCAGGGGCAGCGGAGTCTCCAGTGGAGAGTCCAAACCGTCAGAGGCAGCAGGGGCCGCCCAGACCAGGGAAGGGCCCTTGGCAGAGAGCTCTGCCTCAGAACAGGGTGAGGACTGGAGTGGCCTAATGGCCATGATTGTTAGCGTTACTGTCCTCTATGGGATTCCATGTGTAGCACTGATCAGGAAAGCGGCATTAGTTCCACTAGTTCTGCCGTATTGCCGACACCTAGACAACTGAGCCTCATACTGACATCATCTCTCTTCCTTCCTCTCCCCTCCTTCAATACCAGTGGCTGTGTCGGAGCCCTCCGGCCAGAGCAGGTCTGCTGCTTCCCACACAGACCCACTGTGTGAGGCTGGGGGTGTCTCCTTCTCCAGCACCCAGGGCTCCACGCAGGCCCAGGCCACAGCACAAGCCTCCTCTGTGGGGGATTGTGTGACTACCACACCCCTGGAGAGGAACCAGGGTGTGGGTGCGGAGGACACCACTGGGGGGTGCAGGAGAGAGGAGCCTGTGGGGGAGGAGGGGCATGGAGGTCCAGGGGGACAGGGGGTTCCGACGGGACCGGGAGGACAGGGTCAACCCTCCCGTAGCCACCAGGACTCAGACGACAGTGATGACGACCCAATTCTTATCCCCTCTGCGAGGTACAGAGGAGGACAGGGACAGAGGTACGGACTGCAGCACGACAACACACACAGTATTTTGATATGTTGTTGTTGAGTATCCCATTTAATGTCACATCCTCTGTATATTGCTTTGAGAGAACCTTTTTTCTTGTTCTTTGTGGTCATGTACGTTTAATGATTCTGCTATAAACATAGATCTAATTTCAGAGGATCAGCGGTAGGAGATAGGATGATCAGGTAACGTCTGTGTGTCCACAACTATAATATCTAACCTGCAAGCAGTTGAAGAGCTTTAACTTCCAAAACTACTGCTCCCATGAGTCCAAGCAACCCCCACCTGAGACTCTACTGTAGTCTACAAGATGTGGTGTTTGTAGTTTTCACCAGCAGGATTAAGCCTTGTGGGCGTGATGGGCACTGTTGTGAAACACTATTCATGTGAGCATGTATATGCATGTGTGTGCCACCACCATTTACTAAGTGGAAAGCTATTAGCTACATTATCCCTGGTAGGTACGTACTGATGTCACAAGGGTAACAGGCAACACCAAAGATGCAACAACCAAAGAATGAATGAAACCCTTTCAAACCCATCAGTAAAATGTAGATTATACCCATTGGTTATATAGCCAGCTTTAGACTAAGCTTAGTACCTGACCTACTCATTGTTTACTCACAACACGAGAGAGATAAGAGGAGAGAGAGGCGATCGATATTATCTACAGGGTGAAGTTAAATAAGGACATTGTCTTCTCTACAGTATGTGTAGGGTTGTTGAGGTTGTAGAGGACTGGTGACGGTCAGTTAGCGCGGCATGCGAATAGTATTTGCAGCTTTGTTGCTGATTTATTTTCCCAAGTGCTGTTTTGGTTGCTTCAGCATCATCGAGGGGTGAACCAGCATGACGCTCAGAATTCAATTTCCTCTCTGCAGGTATAGTGAAAGATTTTTATTGTCAATACTGTGTATAACGTGTGCTTGTGTGTGTCACAGACGCTCAGCTGCGGCCCGTATCCAGGAACTGTTTCGTCGGAGGAAGGAGAGGAGAGAGATGGAGGAGAGTGAGACCCAAAATATCAGGAGACCCTCAGTCAAAATGGTCTACAAGGGCCACCGCAACTCCAGGACTATGGTACACTAATCTTCACTTCTCGACTTCGGTTACTTCTGGTCGCACGTTTCCAGCTGACTCTAGATCAGCTTCCCCCTACGCCAACCCCTACTGAAAACATAATGTGAAGAGCAACAACTGATCCTGGGCCAGATGTAGAGAGGGATTCCAGCTGCTGAGCGAACTATCCTCCCGGTTTAATAGAATTAGATAAATATATACACACACACACAGTGGAAGTTCAAGCTTGTGAACATAGATCTAATTTCAGAGGATCAGCGGTAGGAGGTAGGCTGATCAGTTAAAGTCTGTGTGTCCACAATTATAACATCTAACCTGCAAGCAGTGCAGTGCTCATTGAAAAACGTTAACTTCCAAAACTACAGCACCCATGAGTCCAAAAGACTACTGTAGTCTACAGGATGTGGTGTTTGTAGTTTTCACCAGCAGGATTAAGCCTTGTAGGTGTTTTGGGCACTTGTGAAACACTATTCATGTGAGCATGTATATGCATGTGTGTGCCACCACCATTTACTAAGTGGAAAGCTATTAGCTACATTATCCCTGGTAGGTACGTACTGATGTCACGAGGGTAACAGGCAACACCAAAGATGCAACAACAAATGAATGAATGAAACCCTACAAACCCTGGAGAAAAATGTTGATTATACCCATTGGTTATATAGCCAGCTTAGACTAAGCTTAGTACCTGACCGTCTCATTGTTTACACACAACAAGAGACTGATAAGAGTAGGAGAGAGAGGAGATCGAGTAGCCACATTTTGCAGACATAACAACAGAACACACTCGTAGCATTTTTTCTACAATGGAAATCAAATATTGTTCGTAAAGTTCTTCCCAACACTTTTGTAGAAGTTCCCACAAATGTGTTGCACTTGTAGGTTTGATTTGCTTTCACCCTTCTGTCCAGTTCCTCCCAAACCAGCTCCACTGGGTTTAAGTCCGGAGACTGTGCTGGCCATTCCATGATTTGAAGCCTACAGTCTTGTTCTTTTCTTCCAAGGTAGTTGTGACATAGCCTGGAGGTATGTTTTGGGTCATTATCTTGCTGTAGGTTGAACCCCTGACCAACTAAGCATACACCAGAGGGTATTGCATGGCACTGCAAAATGCTGTGGTAGCCATTTTGGTTCAGGGTGCCACTCACTCTCTGCAAGTCGCTGACTCTGGATCCAGCAAAAGAGCCCCAGACCATCACGCTTCCTCCTCCATGTTTGACAGTTGGTGTCACACACTGAGGAACCATCCTTTAGCCTACTCGATGGCATACAAAAACCCTGCGTGATGAACCGAAGATTTCAAGTCTTCAGTAGTCCACTGGCTGTGGTTCTTGTCCCAGACAAGTCTCTTTTTCTTATTTTGCTTTCTTACTGCCACTCGACCTGTCAAGTCTGCAGCTCAAAGTCTTCTCTTCACAGTTGAAACTGAGACTTGCTTTCAGTGTTAAGCTGTGCTTGAGGTTGTTGTCCTGTGAGCCAAGCTGTTGACTCTCAGAAACGTGTCTTCTGATTCTGTTGTGGCTTTGGGTCTGCCAGACCTCTTCCTGTCAAGAGTTTCCTCCAGTTTCCAAGTGCCTTTTGATGGTGTAGGAAGCTGTACCGACACCTTGGCTTTCCTTGAAATTTTTCTAAAGAAAAGGCCTATGCTTTTAAGGGTTATAATGGTCTGTGTCTTCCTTTGTTAATTGCCTTTTTCTCGCCATGATGATAGCAATATACTACTTTCTGCAGTACAATACTGCCTAAATAATGCTTAAGAGTGTGTAGTAACACAGTCTGTTCCGACACTGCTTTTATACAGACAGGGTTTGTGAGTAATCAACAAAAGTTTGGATACCTGTAGGAATTGTTAGCATTTACTTTCAAGGCTTAATTTACCTCCATTGCTGCAGAGCAGCTGTACGTTGTTAACCCATTACTTGTTCCCTAAATCAAAAATCAAATCAAATTTATTTATATAGCCCTTTGTACATCAGCTGATATCTCAAAGTGCTGTACAGAAACCCAGCCTAAAACCCAAAACAGCAAGCAATGCAGGTGTAGAAGCACGGTGGCTAGGAAAAACTCGCTAGAAAGGCCAAAACCTAGGAAGAAACCTAGAGAGGAACCAGGCTATGTGGGGTGGCCAGTCCTCTTCTGGCTGTGCCGGGTGGAGATTATAACAGAACATGGCCAAGATGTTCAAATGTTCATAAATTAACAGCATGGTCGAATAATAATAAGGCAGAACAGTTGAAAAAGGCATTTATTTTATTTTTTTACTCTGAAATGTACTTTTGTTTTTCAGTTTTTGTTTTTTTGGTAACCAAAACTTTTTTTAATCTATATTTTTTAACCTCTGGCAGTTTACCGCTTACCTTTTGTACCATTTCAGGGTACTCACTGCACTTGGAACTGGGGGTGTTGTAAAACTTTTGACCGGTAACGTAAACTAACTCACATTTGTACAGAATGGGGTTAGTGTACGTTAGTGTGTATATAAATACGTTCCAAGATGCTTTGAAAGCATTTATAGTTCCTTTGTCTCCAGTTATTTCTGTGTGCTGTCTGTAGATCAAGGAGTCGTGTTTCTGGGGGAACAACTTTGTGATGAGTGGTTCAGACTGTGGCCACATCTTCATCTGGGACAGACACACGGGTGAGCACCTGATGCTGCTGGAGGCCGACAATCACGTAGTCAACTGTCTCCAGCCGCACCCCTACGACCCCAGTGAGTTACTGTACAACTCCATACACCTTCAACCACACCCCTAACCGCTTACAGCCGCACCTCTATGACCCCAGTGAGTTACACTTCTATATCTAGAGCCACACCTACAGTGTATACACCCACACCTCTGGAACCCCAATGATTAACACACACCTACCCTAGTCTCACCTCTACACCTCAACCACACCCCGGTGAGTTTCTTAGCTACATTTTCAGCCTTGAATAAAGAGCCAATGATGTCACACCTCCTACCCCTTTATTGTCATACCCTATTGCCAACAGTTTGTCTCCTGTCTGTTCCAGTTCTTGCCTCGTCAGGGATCGACTACGACATTAAGATCTGGTCACCTCTGGAGGCGTCACCGTCCTTTAACAGAGTCCTAGCTGATGAGGTATGTTTGCTAAACAATTGATTCAACGTTAGTGGCAGACAGCGGGTAGTCTGGGGTTCACTTCTCTGTCTCAACAGTTGAGGGGATTGGATTCCCCACTGTGTGAGACTTCCGCACAGTCTCTGGTCCTCTACAAGAACACTCACAACAGCTGACTGGAGACACCTTGCCCCAGGAGACCGACCTATCCCTCCCTGCCCTCCTCCCTGTACCCTCCCTCATCACCCTCTCTTCTCCCTTTTTTCACCCTATTACCTTTTCTATTCCCGCTTCCACGTTACCCCTTACCGTCCTCCCTTACCCTTCAACCGCTCTCACCAGTCTCACTCCCAACTTCCGACTATGATAGGAATCACATTCTCTTTGATCGTTCTGATTTACTGGTATCATTTGATGCTTCTGATTTACTGGTATCATTTAATGCTTCTGATTTACTGGTGTCATTTGATGCTTCTGATTTACTGGTATCATTTAATGCTTCTGATTTACTGGTATCATTTGATGCTTCTGATTTACTGGTGTCATTTGATGCTTTTAATTTACTGGTGTCATTTGATGCTTCTGATTTACTGGTGTCATTTGATGCTTCTGATTTACTGGTGTCATTTGATGCTTCTGATTTACTGGTGTCATTTGATGCTTCTGATTTACTGGTATCATTTGATGCTTCTGATTTACTGGTGTCATTTGATGCTTCTGATTTACTGGTGTCATTTGCTTTCTTTTACCTTCCTCTCTATCTCCCTCTTTCCCTTTCTCTCTCAGGTGATCACGCGTAATGAGTTGATGCTTGAGGAGACCAGGAACACCATCACAGTCCCTGCCTCCTTCATGCTGCGAATGCTGGCCTCCCTTAATCACATAAGAACGGGTACACACACACACACACACACACTCTCAGTTACATTTTGCTAGTAGTTTTGTGATATTAACTTTCTCTTTCGTGAGTTATTTTTATGGTGTTTTGGAAAGGCAGTTGACTAATGAACCAATAGAAAGTGCATGTGGAAGTATTTCTGTTCTTCTTGATGTACTTTGGGACCCTTGAGCCTGCTCTGAGTAAGCCTCTTACCACTTTGAGATTTACTGGTTCACCCACTCAATTTCTAGCCTGGTTGAGTGGGTGTGGGTCTCTGTTCAGCTACGACATTCCACTCCTTGTACTCTGTAATTCGCACAAAATCCAGCTGTATATTAAATGTTGAGATTAACGAAAGGCCAGTCCCTTTGACAATTGGCGGAGTACAAGGAGTGAAATGTTAGACTGGTACCCAAACTACTCAATTTACCAGCAACCAGTTATGAAACTTACACTGTAGGAAATGGGTTTAGGGTTGCATTCATCAGGCACAAAATGAAAAAATGACTGAAATAGGGGCTTGTCAAATAAGAAATGATGATTTTGGGGTTTTTTCACACACTCACTTTGTTTGTCCTCAGATCGCTTGGAGGGTGACCGCTCAGAAGGTTCTGGACAGGAGAACGAGGATGACCAGTAGCTGCCCGAACACCATTTTATTGGAAAAAGAAAACACCATTTTTCTTTTGCTCTAAAAAGCACTTGAAGATCTTGAGATTTGTACAAGTAGAATATTTCTTTATCTGAGCATTAGTTACATTTTTAGCTCTTCTTTTTTAAGATGACTTTCTTACTGGTGTGTCTGTATGAGAACTGCATTTGAGGAAAAAATTGTGTGAATACAAGCGCAAAGCCAGGTGTGTGTGTGTGTGTGTGTGTGTGTGTATACAGTTAAAGTCGCAAGTTTACATACACCTTAGCCAAATGCATTTAAACTCAGTTTCACAATTCCTGACATTTAATCCTTGTAAAAATTCCCTGTCTTAGGTCAGTCACCACTTTATTTTAAGAATGTGAAATGTCAGAATGATAGTGGAGTGATTTATTTCAGCTTTTATTTCTTTCATCACATTCCCAGTGGGTCAGAAGTTTACATACACTGAATTAGTATTTGGTATCATTGCCTTTAAATTGTTTAACTTGGGTCAAATATTTTGGGTAGCCTTCCACAAGCTTCCCACAATAAGTTGGGTGAATTTTGGCCCATTCCTCCTGACAGAGCTGGTGTAACTGAGTCAGGTTTGTAGGCCTCCTTGCTCGCACACACTTTTTCAGTTCTGCCCATTTTCTATGGGATTGAGGTCAGGACTCCAATACCTTGACTTTGTTGTCGTTAAGCCATTTTGCCACAACTTTGGAAGTATGCTTGGGGTCATTGTCCATTTGGAAGACCCATTTGTGACCAAGCTTTAGCTTCCTGACTGAGGTCTTGAGATGTTGATTCAATATATCCACATAATTGTCTTTCCTCATGATGCCATCTATTTTGTGAAGTTCACCAGTCCCTCCTGCAGCAAAGCACCCCCACAACATGATGCTGCCACCCCCGTGTTTCAGGGTTGGGATGGTGTTCTTCGGCTTGCAAGCCTCCCCCTTTTTCCTCCAAACATAACGATAGTCATTATGGCCAAACAGTTCTATTTTTGTTTCATCAGACCAGAGGACATTTCTCCAAAAAGTATGATCTTTGACCCCATGTGCAGTTGCAAACCTTAGTCTGGCTTTTTTATGGTTTTGGAGCAGTTTTGGAGCAGTGGCTTCCTTGCTGAGCGGCCTTTCAGGTTATGTCGATATAGGACTCGTTTTACTGTGGATATAGATACTTTTGTACCTGTTTCCTCCAGCATCTTCACAAGGTACTCTGCTGTTCTGGGATTGATTTGCACTTTTCGCACCAAAGTACGTTCATCTCTAGGAGACAGAACGCGTCTCCTTCCTGAGTGGTATGACGGCTGCGTGGTCCCATGGTGTTTATACTTGCATACTACTGTTTGTACAGATGAATGTGGTACCTTCAGGCGTTTGGAGATTGCTCTCAAGGATGAACCAGACTTGTGGAGGTCTACGGAAAAAAATTCTGAGGTTCTTGGCTGACTTCTTTTGTTTTTCCCATGATGTCAAGCAACAAGGCACTGAGTTTGAAGGTAGGCCTTGAAATACATCCACAGGTACACCTCCAACTGACTCAAATTATGTCAATTAACCTAAATCAGAAGCCTCTAAAGCCATGACATCATTTCCAAGCTGTTTAAAGGCACAGTCAACTTAGTGTATGTAAACTTCTGACCCACTGGAATTGTTATACAGTGAATTATAAGTGAAATAATCTGTCAACAATTGTTGTAAAAATTACTTGTGTCATGCACAAAGTAGATGTCCTAACCGACTTGCCAAAACTACAGTTTGTTAACAAGAAATTTGTGGTCGTTGAAAAACAAGTTTTAATGACTTCAACCTAAGTGTATGTAAACTTCCGACTTCAACTGTATATACGTGTGTGTGTGTGTGTGTGTGTGTGTGTGTGTGTGTGTGTGTGTGTGTGTGTGTGTATATATATATATATATATATATATATATAATATACACACACACATACAATAAGTGAATATTATTTAGATTACTTGTGTGTGAGGACGTTTAAAAGTGCAATATTATTTTTGTCAGGAGCAAATGAGCTTTGATCAGTGTTAAGGTGTGATTTCTTGTTTGTAGCGCAAGGCTGAGAACTCAAATGTTTATACTGTACTTGCAGTTATGCATGTAAACATAATTATGCTTTAAGTAAACCATTTTGTTGTTGAAAAGGTAGTTCCTCTTTTTGCTGGGTTTGTAAGTATGTTTCAAAGGTATACGTAGAACTCTCATCTTGGCACTGTTGAAGGATCCATCCAACAGTTTAGGGATCCTGAATGTCGCCCAGGTCACAGGACAGATGGCTTGTTTTGGTAGCTGTTGGCTGAAGCTTTAACATGGTATGGCCCCTGTTTACTCTATAATGCGACCCTTCCTTCTATACACTCACACATACTGACACCAAGTCCTTACCATGGCATTCTAAGACATTTAATTGTTTGCGGAGGATTGCAAGACATGGACATGATTCAACTGAATTTGGGAGGCATGTCAAACATTGTTTCCCAGCAAACTAAAACACAGAAGGCTTCTAGTGTGTATAACAAAAAACTTTAATACAACAGTAGAAAAAAGTCAGTGGAAATTAAAAGTTGACAATACCTCAAATTCTGGAGTATTGCTTTGCTCTTACAATGTAGTACCATACTCGGACAGTGACACAGACAAACACAGATATAAATAACTCTGGAGGTAAACCATATTAATACACACATTTACATTTACATTTAAGTCATTTAGCAGACGCTCTTATCCAGAGCGACTTACAAGTTAATTTTTTTTTTTTTTTTTTTTTTTTTTTTTTTTTACCTTTTATTTAACCAGGCAAGTCAGTTAAGAACACATTCTTATTTTCAATGACGGCCTGGGAACAGTGGGTTAACTGCCTGTTCAGGGGCAGAACGACAGATTTGTACCTTGTCGGCTCGGGGGTTTGAACTCACAACCTTCCGGTTACTAGTCCAACGCTCTAACCACTAGGCTACCCTGCCGCACCCACATTAGCTAACAGGATCCACAGTTATTCTCTCAGGGTGAGAACTGGTGCTCTAATGAAGTGATTCAGAATGTGTAACGTGTTCGATATGTGATAACCACAGGGTTTGAATATGGGACGGTAACCATAGCCTGGTCTCTGATCAGTATGTGCTTGAACGCACACAGAGAAGTGAACTAAAGCAGCACATTCAGATTTTGGAACAGGCTAGGTGTACCTCTACAGGGATGTAGAGAGCCCACATGTATTTTTTTTATTTGTGTTTATTACCTATTATCTGTTGCCAAGGCAGCAGCTACTCTTCCTGGGGTCTAGCAAAATTAAGGCAGTTTAGACCATTTAAAAAAATATATAATACATTCACAGATTTCACAACACTGTGTGCCCTCAGGCCCCTACACCACCACTACCTCATATCTACAATACAAAAGATGTGTGTGTATAGTGCGTATGTTATTGTATGTGTCCGACTATGTTTGTGTTGCTTCACAGTCCCCGCTGTTCCATAAGGTGTATTTTTATATTGTTTTTAAATTTAATTTTACTGCTTGCATCAGATACTTAATGTGGAATAGAGTTCCATGTAGTTATGGCTCTAATGTTGTACTGTGCACCTCCCATAGTGTGTTCTGGACTTGGGGACTGTGAAGAGACCTCTGGTGGCATGTCTTGTGGGGTATGCATGGGTGTTCTAGCTGTGCTCCAGTTGTTCAAACAGACAGCTTGGCGCATTCAACATGTCAATACCTCTCATAAATACAGGTAGTGATGAAGTCTCTCTCCTCCACTTTGAGCCAGGAGAGATTGACATGCATATGATTAATGTTAGCTCTCTGTGTACATCCAAGGGCCAGCTGTGCTGCCCTGTTCTGAGCCAATTGCAAGTTTCCTAAGTCCCTTTTTGTGGCACCTGACCACACGACAACAGTAGTCCAGGTGCGACAAAACTAGGGCCTGTAGGACCTGCATTGTTGATAGTGTTGTTAAGAAGGTAGAGCAGCGCTTTATTATGGACAGACTTTTCATCATCTTAGATACTGGTATAGATACTGGTATACTTCCGGCGCCAACGGAGATGGCCGCCTCGCTTCGCATTCCTAGGAAACTATGCAGTTTTTAGTTTTTTTACGTGTTATTTCTTACATTAGTTCCCCAGGTCATCTTAGGTTTCATTACATGAATATAAGAGCAGCGTCAACTCACCATCAGTACAACCAAGAATATGACTTTCGCGAAGCGGATCCTGTGTTCTGCCTTTCAACCAGGACAACGGAATGTACCCCAGCCGGCGACCCCAAAAAACGACTCCGTAAAAGAGGGAAACGAGGCGGTCTTCTGGTCAGACTCCGGAGACGGGCACATCGTGCACCACTCCCGAGAATTGTTCTCGCCAATGTCCAGTCTCTTGACAACAAGGTTGATGAAATCCGAGCAAGGGTAGCATTCCAGAGGGACATCAGAGACTGTAACGTTTGTTTGCTTCACGGAAACATGGCTCACTGGAGAGACGCTATCGGAGTTGGTGCAGCCAGCGGGTGTCTCCACGCATCGCGCCGACAGAAACAAACATCTTTCTGGTAAGAAGAGGGGCGGGGGCATATGCCTTATGGCTAACGAGATGTGGTGTGATCACAGAAACATACAGGAACTCAAATCCTTCTGTTCACCTGGTTTAGAATTCCTCACAATCAAATGTAGACCGCATTATCTACCAAGAGAATTCTCTTTGATTATAATCACAGCCGTATATATTCCCCCCCAAGCAGACACATCGATGGCTCTGAACAAACTTTATTTGACTCTTTGCAAACTGGAATCCATACATCCTGAGGCTGCATTCATTGTAGCTGGGGATTTTAACAAGGCTAATCTGAAAACGAGACTCCCTAAATTGTATCAGCATATCGATTGCGCAACCAGGGCTGGCAAAACCTTAGATCATTGTTATTCTAACTTCCGCAACGCATATAAGGCCCTGCCCCGCCCTCCTTTCGGAAAAGATGGCCACGACTCCATTTTGGTGATCCCTGCCTACAGACAGAAACTAAAACAAGAAGCTCCCACGCTGAGGTCTGTCCAACGCTGGTCCGACCAAGCTGATTCCACACTCCAAGACTGCTTCCATCACGTGGACTGGGATATGTTTCATATTGCGTCACACAACAACATTGACGAATACTCTGATTCGGTGTGCGAGTTCATTAGAACGTGCGTTGAAGATGTCGTTTCCATAGCAACGATTAAAACAATCCCAAACCAGAAACCGTGGATTGATGGCAGCATTCGCGTGAAACTGAAAGTGCGAACCACTGCTTTTAATCAGGGCAAGGTGACTGGAAACATGACCGAATACAAACAGTGCAGCTATTCCCTCCTCAAGGCAATCACAGAACCAAGGCGTCAGTATAGAGACAAAGTAGAATCTCAATTCAACGGCTCAGACACGAGGTATGTGGCACAGACGATGCAATCTCAACCACACTCCACACTGCACACTGCCCTAACCCATCTGGACAAGAGGAATACCTATGTGAGAATGCTGTTCATCGACTACAGCTCGGCATTTAACACCATAGTACCCTCCAAGCTCGTCATCAAGCTCGAGACCCTGGGTCTCGACCCCGCCCTGTGCAACTGGGTACTGGACTTCCTGACGGGCCGCCCCCAGGTGGTGAGGGTAGGCAACATCTCCACCCCGCTGATCCTCAACACTGGGGCCCCACAAGGGTGCGTTCTGAGCCCTCTCCTGTACTCCCTGTTCACCCACGACTGCGTGGCCACGCACGCCTCCAACTCAATCATCAAGTTTGCGGACGACACAACAGTGGTAGGCTTGATTACCAACAACGACGAGACGGCCTACAGGGAGGAGGTGAGGGCCCTCTGAGTGTGGTGTCAGGAAATAACCTCACACTCAACGTCAACAAAACTAAGGAGTTGATTGTGGACTTCAGGAAACAGCAGAGGGAACACCCCCCTATCCACATCGATGGAACAGTAGTGGAGAGGGTAGTAAGTTTTAAGTTCCTCGGCATACACATACATCACAGACAAACTGAATTGGTCCACCCACACAGACAGCATCGTGAAGAAGGCGCAGCAGCGCCTCTTCAACCTCAGGAGGCTGAAGAAATTTGGCTTGTCACCAAAAGCACTCACAAACTTCTACAGATGCACAATCGAGAGCATCCTGGCGGGCTGTATCACCGCCTGGTACGGCAACTGCTCCGCCCACAACCGTAAGGCTCTCCAGAGGGTAGTGAGGTCTGCACAACGCATCACCGGGGGCAAACTACCTGCCTTCCAGGACACCTACACCACCCGATGTTACAGGAAGGTCATAAAGATCATCAAGGACAACAACCACCCGAGCCACTGCCTGTCCACCACGCTATCATCCAGAAGGCGAGGTCAGTACAGGTGCATCAAAGCTGGGACCGAGAGACTGAAAAACAGCTTCTATCTCAAGGCCATCAGACTGTTAAACAGCCACCACTAACATTGAGTGGCTGCTGCCAACACACTGACACTGACTCAACTCCAGCCACTTTAATAATGGGAATTGATGGGAAATGATGTAAATATATCACTAGCCACTTGAAACAATGCTACCTTATATAATGTTACTTACCCTACATTATTCATCTCATATGCATACGTATATACTGTACTCTATATCATCGACTGCATCCTTTTTCTTTTGGAAAAGTTTTATTAGTACAATTCCTTTAAAAACAGCTCATACATTTTTTACATAATTTATACACATAAAAACGGCAACAAAGCATAAAACACAGCATTTGAAGGTTACATTTAAATTTGTTAAAAAGTACATGTTGTTAAAACCAATGAAAACAACTATGAATAAAAGTACTTTCCTTGTAAAAACATCAAATCTGTGAAAGCCATTTAAAATGTGTACAAATGATCTAACAAAGGTAAAACATTTTTAAGACATGAAAAACATGTTAAAAAGCCACTTTGTTAAAAAGGCTGTCTTCAGTCCCTTGTACAGGAGCGGGGTGAGTCTTTATCAAGCTCACCTCATCCTGCTCTTCTGAATGGATCATCGTCCCGTCCTTCGGGGCCCAGAGGATCCCTCCCTAGCCGCATCGCCCTCACATGTCAGGCCGTGGCCGCGGGACCAGGGTGTTGTGGGGGACCCTTCGCTTGGGGTCGAGGCCCCCTTCTTCCGACCCCAGGGCTTCCGTGGCTACCATGGCCACTGCCTGGGGGTCCTCCTCCCCAGCAGGTTACGCCAAGAACCAGAGCTTGGTGAAGGTCTTCGATGGAATGGGCCTTCGGCCCACCCCATACAGCACGAGCTGAGGTGTTAGGTCCTCCCCTGCTGGCAGACACGAGGTGATCAGGGGGCCTGCTTCCTTCCACAGGTCCCTGGCGGCTCTGCACTCCCAGAGCATGTGCCTCACCGACTCTTCTTGGCCGCAGCCTGGTCGGGGCCGCGGATATTCTCGCCATGCCCCGTTCATGCCCTGACCGGGAGGATCTCGTGGGTGACCATCCAGGACATCCCGATGCCGATTCAGGAGAGCAGGGTGGGCCACGTTGCGCCAAACCGTTGTGGGCTCACCTATCGCCCCGCGCACTCATACTGGTTCCCGATCCTGCACAAGAGAGAGAAGAGAGCGGTGTTTTGTTAAAACCGTGACTGTTTCTTTTTCCAGTTTAAAATGTCTTAAAAACTTCTGGAGCTGGACGTAGCAGGAAAGAGACTTGGGGCTCATCTGGGATCAGCCTCAGAGTCCTGGGTAAGATCCCAGCCAGAACCGTGCGACCTGCTTGTTGTTGACCGGGGAGGTGGCAAGAGTCAGATGTAACGCTGTGTGGGCTGGGAACAAGTAGAGGTCAGGCAAGCCTTTCCCCCTTGGACCTGGGCCTCTTGACCACCTCCTCCTCAGCCTCTCCCACTTGCCTCCCCACAGGAAGTAGAAAAGCATCCGCTCCAGGTCTAAAATGCTCCTTCGATCAGAACTGATTAGTAAAAGCACAGGTAAAATCACAGCTTTAATGATTAAAACCTTGCCCTCAAGAGTCAGCCGTCGCAGTCCCCAAAAACCCAGTCTCTGTCTTACTGTCCCCAGGATTCCACTCCAGTTACCGCTCCCTCCTCCCCCCCGGTCAAACTTTACCCCCAGTACCCTTATGTCCGTCCGTTTGACTGTCAGAGGTAGTCTGGTCAAGTCTGGGTCTGCCCATGGTCCGAAGAACTGGGCCTCTGTCTTGTCTCTGTTCAGTCTCCCCCAGAGGCTCGTCCATACCAGGTCCTGTCCAGAGTCCTGTCAACGGATAAAAGGTCGGTACATAAAATGTTAACGTCGTCCATGTAAAAGACGCACTTGGCGGTCATCCCCCCACTCCCCGGGATACCCACCCCACTGATCCCTTGGTCCCTTCTCAAGACCTGTGCCAGTGGTTCAATACAGGCCACGAACAGAAGAGGAGATAAAGGACAGCCCTGACGGACGCCGCAGTGTACTCCCACTGCTTTTGACAGATGCCCATTTATGAGAATTTTGCTGGTGATGTCCCCGTACAGCAGTCCCACCCAAGCTAAAAACCTGTCAGGGAAACCCATTTTTTGCAGTACCTTAAAGAGGTACTGGTGCGAGACCCGACAAAGGCTTTTTCAAAATCTAAATTTAGGACTACAAGCCGCATGTTTCTGTCTCTCGCATAACAGATGGCATCTCGGATCAGTATCAGGCTGTCCGTGATCTTCCTTCCGGGCACGGCACAGGTTTGGTCCGGGTGGATCACCTCCCCTAAAACCGAAGACATTCTGAGTGTTAAAACCTTGGTAAAAAGTTTACAATCAAAGTTTAAAAGGGTAATCGGTCTCCAGTTCTTCAGGTCCGTCCTGTCATTTTTCTTGTGTAAAAGCGTCACGATCCCCACTCTAAAACTGTCGGGTAGTCTGTCGAGGTGTTCAAAGTCAGTAAAAACAGTCAGAAGTTCGTTGGCTAAAACATCCCAAAAGGTCAGATAAAACTCCAAAGGAGGCCGTCCTCCCCGGTGATTTACCCCTCTTAAAATGCTTCAGTCCTTGGTCGATTTCTGTCCTCGTCAGGTCTTTTTTCAGGTCGTCCGTGTTGGGTAGGGTCTTGTCAATGTATGTTAAAAGGTCCCCCATTGTTTCCTCGCACACATCTTTTACCCCAAACAGTTCCCCATAAAAGTCTTCGACCACTTCCTTTATTCCCTCTGTGTCTGTTTTTAAAACCCCGTCCTTGTTTCTCAATCCTGTCATAATCCTACCCTTACTAACTATTTTCTTAAAAAAGTACCTAGTGCACTTCTCCCCCTCTTCTAATTCCCTTTCCTTGCTTCTTAAAATAACCCCCTTGCTTCTCTGTTCTGCTAAAAGTGCCATTTCCTTTTTTACTTCTTTGATTTCTTGGTTAAAATCAAAGCCCTGTTGGCATAGGTTAAAATACCTTTCCAGTCGCTTTTGCAGTCCCACCATGCGTCTGTTTTTTTCTTTGCTTTTTTCCTTTCCTATCTCTCTAAAGAAAGTCCTCGTCCTTCCCTTCACCATTTCCCACCACTGTGCTCGTGTGTCAAAAAAGTCCTGATCTGCCACTGGCTGAACTGCTCTCTGTACTGACTAACTACTCTATCATCTTCTAGTAGGGAGCAGTTCAGTTTCCAGGGCCCTCTTCCCACAGTCACACCCGAGGATAGTGAAAGGGTGCACGTCAGCATTACATGATCTGAGAAGAAAGCGGGGGTTATTTTAGCATCAGTTGGGGGACAGTCCCGGGTAAACAGATAATCAATGCGAGAGGCTCTGACTGCATCCTTATGACGGATCACCATGACGGATCACCACCTCAAGCTGAACCTCGGCAAGACGGAGCTGCTCTTCCTCCCGGGGAAGGACTGCCCGTTCCATGATCTCGCCATCACGGTTGACAACTCCATTGTGTCCTCCTCCCAGAGCGCTAAGAACCTTGGCGTGATCCTGGACAACACCCTGTCGTTCTCAACCAACATCAAGGCGGTGGCCCGTTCCTGTAGGTTCATGCTCTACAACATCCGTACGACCCTGCCTCACACAGGAAGCGGCGCAGGTCCTAATCCAGGCACTTGTCATCTCCCGTCTGGATTACTGCAACTGTTGGCTGGGCTCCCTGCCTGTGCCATTAAACCCCTACAACTCATCCAGAACGCCGCAGCCCGTCTGGTGTTCAACCTTCCCAAGTTCTCTCACGTCACCCCGCTCCTCCGCTCTCTCCACTGGCTTCCAGTTGAAGCTCGCATCCGCTACAAGACCATGGTGCTTGCCTACGGAGCTGTGAGGGGAACGGCACCGCAGTACCTCCAGGCTCTGATCAGGCCCTACACCCAAGCAAGGGCACTGCGTTCATCCACCTCTGGCCTGCTCGCCTCCCTACCACTGAGGAAGTACAGTTCCCGCTCAGCCCAGTCAAAACTGTTCGCTGCTCTGGCCCCCAATGGTGGAACAAACTCCCTCACGACGCCAGGACAGCGGAGTCAATCACCACCTTCCGGAGACACCTGAAACCCCACCTCTTCAAGGAATACCTAGGATAGGATAAAGTAATCCTTCTCACCCCCCTTAAATGATTTAGATGCACTATTGTAAAGTGGCTGTTCCACTGGATGTCAGAAGGTGAATTCACCAATTTGTAAGTCGCTCTGGATAAGAGCGTCTGCTAAATGACTTAAATGTAATGTAAATGTTATGTGATACATGTATCACTAGCCACTTTAACTATGCCACTTTGTTTACATACTCATCTCATATGTATATACTGTACTCGATACCATCTACTGTATCTTGCCTATGCTGCTCTGTACCATCACTCATTCATATATCCTTATGTACATATTCTTTATCCCAGACAGTAGTTTAGGAATTGTTAGTTAGATTACTTGTTGGTTATTACTGCATTGTCGGAACTAGAAGCACAAGCATTTCGCTACACTCGCATTAACATCTGCTAACCATGTGTATGTGACAAATAAAATTTGATTTGATTTATTACTTTTTCCCTCTTTCGCAAATGCCGTACATTTCTCAGTGTAAGAAATCAGTAATTTAATCCCAGATATTTAATTAAAATGTAAACGCATTCTCCCATGGCTCCTACAATTTACATATTTTAGATTCCTTCTTCCGTCCCAGAAGAAGGAATCCTACTTAAACACACCAGAATACAATGTTTAATTATGTTAAATCAACTCCTAAAATAAACAAACAGTAACCAAATAAACAAAACACTTTTATCAGCAAAAAACAAACTATACAAAAACTCCCTACCATAATGCTTCAGATGACAATATTACTCAGAGACTCATGTTTACATCTCAATAATACAAAACACAGTCTGTATGTGCCTCAAGAAACAACTTGCCCCTGTTACAGATGTCTATGTATCAGGGGAAAAGCTCAAATAACCAAATTCAACCTAGCTAATTTCCCAAAACATATGCAATTGTTTTTTACTATAGAGATTGCTTTTCAACATTAATACCCTAACATTGTTCCACATAATGGAAACAGTGCTCAAATTCATTGGTGTTACTTAAACAATCAAACCAGGAATCAATAACCATCAGAATCCATTATCACTATGTTTTACGATTCAGACATTCAGATCTCCCTTTCTCATAGCCAAATACAGTCCAAATGAACGCCACAAATCAATGATGTCCACCTAGCGAATCTGCTGCTAGTTAATTTAGCATCATTTTTTACTACCCTGACGATTTACAACTACTTTTAAAAACGTATTTTGACATTTTTTATCAACTTCTGAAAAGAGACATAACAATAATGCACGCATTTTCCTTCTAAAAGACACAAACGATCTTCTCCGTTACCCCCAGTCACAACATCATTTCCGTGGCGACAAAAGTGCCTTGCGAGTGATGTCATCAACAAGCGCTCAACCTAGAGCCGAGCCGCAACGACTTTCAATGAATTGTAAATAATTGTTGGCTGTCTGCAGAAACAGTAGTACGGGTTCGATAAACCAAACCTAATTCATTCCATCTGTTGAATCTTGAATTAGAATTTACAACATCAATCAACATCTCTCAATTCAATAAATTTATAAGAACATTTCGATGGGCACAAATCTATCGTAATTGTCTCTTCGTTATTATTTAGAATTCATTAGATTTAAATAACTGTCTCGTCTTTGATTCAGCATTTTAATTACGACTCTATTCCCAATACATTATTCAAACAGATCATTTAGTGAACTGACATCGTCTTGCATCAAAATTCGCTCCATCCTTATTTTGAGTTGAATGTATTAGTCTTTCAATTTGAACCAAACAAACAATTTAAAATGTTCAGTTTATATATTATACCAATACTAGTGACTATAACTTTCTCTGCAAAACATACAATTAGTTTAATTGCAACCAAAACTAAGAGATTTTTTTTTTAGTTAACACCTTGGCTGGGATCCAAACCCTGGACTGCAGTTTGTAAGACTGCTTTGCTCACCACTATACCACCAACTCTATGGAACTGAATGAGATTCTCTGCAAATAGACCCATTTTACAATTGTCTGTATTCATAACTCCGGCATCGGAACAACAGACAATAGCCCTAATTTAAAAGCCC
Organism: Oncorhynchus masou masou; assembly: GCF_036934945.1. NCBI lineage: Eukaryota > Metazoa > Chordata > Actinopteri > Salmoniformes > Salmonidae > Oncorhynchus > Oncorhynchus masou. The sequence continues at coordinate 12,200,174 of NC_088240.1, read as the reverse complement.
AAAGTTTTCCTCAGCGAGGATTCTCATTAATCACGCTCTCTTTGTATCTGATCCCTTTTTTTTACCCGATTGTCGCCTCTGATCTTCCCCTTAGTTAAATTACAATCTTGGTGGTGACATTTGAAGGGAGTGTTACACTCCCGGGTGAAATGTCCAGTTTCGTTACAATTAAAACATTTTATCTTTTTCTTTTTTTACCCGATTGTCACCTCTGATCTTCCCCTTAGTTAAATTACAATCTTGGTGGTGACATTTGAAGGGAGTGTTACACTCCCGGGTGAAATGTCCAGTTTCGTTACAATTAAAACATTTTATCTTTTTCTTTTGACTCACCTTTTTTCCCTTTTTCTACCTCTATTATCCCTCCCTCGGCTTCAGCAGGCTTCAAGCTCATTATAAACTATTGTTCCTTGGGACTTTCAACATTAATATCTCAAATCTTACTTCTTAGACTAGCTTTCCCTCTCCACCTCCTTGGATATTACTTTTTTTCAGTATTGAATAGGTTCAATTTTTCCGTTCGCCTCGGTTACCCTGCCTTCTCACCAAGCCTAATTTATATTTAGGTATGTCTTTTGAATTAATGGCTATCCTATTTGTACAGAACGCCTGTCCTATCTAACAAAACTTACTATATCCCACCCTTAATAACCCTTCGGCTTGCAGAACCAGGATTTATTACGTTTTATTTTATTTATGGTAGTGCACCTTACCACGAGTCATTTCAGATCCGTTTCCTTCCTTCCTAACGATTTTGGTTAAAACACAAAGTAGAAACCTAGTGTATTTGTTCAGAATATTCAAGCACCTATCATTGATTAAATCCAAACTCCTTTAGCACATTCAATCAAAAATATCTTAAATAATTCCTCTCAAATTCGAGAATAAAGACTATTTACCTTCGTCCTGTAGACTAGGAAAAACAATGCCGGTTCGATTCCGTCACCTTCTCTGTCGCCTTCAGATCAATACCGGCCTGTTTTTTTAAACCTCAATCCAGAGGCCAGGTCTTTAAATAACGATTCAAGACCCGTCCGTGCACGGCTTTCGGATTTCCCTTCGGACGACAGAGGCAGGTTAGTGGAATCCGGCTCGAAGGACCAATTGTTCCTGTCATTTAATTATGCCAATGTGTTTTCATTAGTTGAAAACCCTTGATCTATTTTATGAGAATTTGTAAGATTCTTGTTTGCATAAAATAGACGTAGACCAGCCATTTCAATACTAGGTAACAGAATTTATTCTCAGAGCGCGCTTCCACGTTATCACGAGCAACAGTTTATATACAATAACATGACATAATTTCAATGCTCCTAAAATGAATCTCCTCCTCCAGACCGGGTCAAAGGGAACTTTAAAGGTTCATTCTGAGTTCATTCTGGCCCCCAGCACATACACAGGACACACAACTCAACTGAATTCACTTTTTGACCCCTCAACATTATCGATCACCACTTAGCTGACAGTTCTAATTAACAGAAAACCTAGGAATCCACTCACAGCCTTATCTAATACACCCCAGAGCTAAATTTCGTCAGTTCAACCATAGGTTAACTACAGTATCTGTTTACTTAATCCACAGACCATTCCTTTCTTCCTAGTTGGAATGGTGTTCATTAACTTTAATTACTCCTTGTCTGTGTCACACAATCCCTTCATATGAACTCATATTGTTAATCAGATATAATAAAACAGAGTATAAGTTTACTTAGTTACAGTTCCATTTAAAATGAGGATATTGTTATTTCATTTATTCATAATTATTCTAACAATTTTATACAACTCTGCAATTATTCCATCTACTCTTTAACTTCATTCACTATTATCTTCCCATCACTCATTTGTTTATCCTCTACATCAACTTGCACATCCACACTATCCAATATCTCCATTACACACCCCTCATCCACCTCCCCTTTCTTAAATAAATCCTTATAAAAATTCTGCACTGTTTCTAAAATCTCTACGTAATCATTGACAACTTCACCCTTTACATTTTCAATTTCTCTAATATATGTTCTCCTGTGTTTATTCTTCTCTAAACCAAGAACAAATAAAAGTAAATTTCTCCCCCTCCAAAACATACTTTGCCTTACTTCTTATAATTGCACCCTTACACTTATCTATTTCATATTTACTCAATTGTGCTTTTAAATCCAAAAACGTTTCTATATTATAATTAGGCTCACTTCCCCATTTCTTCATCCAATTTAGCTCTCAACTCATTTTATTCTCTTTTCATCCTACCTCTCTTTTTCCTTGCATATGTTATACTAAAAACGTTTTATTTTTTCCTTAACCTTGTCCCACCATAACCACTTATCATTCTTTTTCTGCTTATCCTCCATTTCACATGCTATCAAAGATTTAAGTTGTTTCCCATATTCCTCATCTCCTAAATACCCTGCATTCACACACCATATTCCACCCCTGTTCTTTCCTTATCTAAGCCCACTGAAAATGTTAAACCTGCATGATCACTAAAAGTTGTAAAAACATACTTAATATCTTTCATAAAATTCCTTAAACCTTATTTTATTAAAACCATCTATCCTTGTTTGTTTCAAATCCCCTAAAACCAACTGCCTTCTTGAAAATTATGTTTTGTCTGGATTTTCCTCTCTCCATATATCAATCATACATCACTTCTAAAAATAGCTCATCTTGTCATATCCAGTCTATCCATTTTAACATTAAAATCCCCAACTACAATACAATTTCCCTAACACCATTTTCCTGATTCTAAAAATAAATATTTGCGCTCTATTTCAGTATTAGGCGCATAAATATTTATAATTCTAAAAACCATACTCATATATTCAAAATCTAAAATGAAAATCCTCCCATTATTATCATTATATATATGTTTCACATTATCTACTACATCCTTCCTCAATAAAATAGCAACACCACTTGAATTCCTCCTGCGATTGTTAACAAAAATAAAATCTCTCCATATTTTTTAACTTCTAAAATACATACATTGTCCCAATGTGTTTCTTGAAGGCATAAAATATCTAAATTCTTCATTTTTACTATTCTTTGAAATGTTTCCATTGTTCTTAAACCATTCGCATTGATTTGACATAAAATTAACCATTCCAATAAATAATAATAAAAAAAATTCTACCTGTTGTCATGTTTTCTTCCTTTTCCGTTCTTTTTCACCTACACCGACGCTTTCCTCTTCCTGTAGCCTCCCCTTGTTCTATCAATCTTTTCCATGTCTTCTGAATCTGAAATTGACTCAAAATCCATTTCTTCCAACCAGCTCAAATTCTTCTTTCCTATGCCTGTTGTGCTTCCTGTATCCATTTCCGTCTCCTGTATCGTTGTCAGCGTCCCACTCCCCTCCACTTCACCTCCTTCCGAGGCACCCACATAGCCCGAGCCCCCCCACAAAAAAATCTGTGAGTCCCCAGTGCCTCCACCCAGCCCACTTCCCCCCTCCTCCTGAAAACTCCCTCCTCTTATTTCTGAATCCATACTGCTCCCTATTTAATTTGTTTTCTGTTCCATCTTCTCCCCTCTTCTTTTCTCCGTCTCTCCACCCTCCACCACGTCCTCGCCTCCATCGTCTTCTTCTGCTTGCGGTGATACATCAGCTTCCACAAAAAGGTCCTGGCTCACCTCCTCATTCACAACCTCTCCACAGTTGCACTCGTTAGTTCTCATCCGACATCCTTTGCAAAATGCCCTTTCCTTTCTACCTTTACATTTTCTTGCATAATGCCCTTGCTTCCCGCACTTATAACATCTGAATTCAGGGCAGTCCTTCAAGGCTGAATACAAAGCCTACAAACTCTGACCTGCTTATCGTGTATAACTCTAAAGTACTCTCCACCTTCAAGTGTGTCAAACTTTGCAGTATCTCGTGCAATCTGCTATATCCGTCCCTGGTCAAACTCTACTCCTAATTGGAAACCATGTCTCTTGCCATAATGTTTCTTTAATCATAAAGCCATCCATGAAGTGCTCTTTTCCTTTTCCATTTCTCATCGTGACCTCGTACTCTCTTTCTCCTTTTACTCTACATCCCACCACCTCTCCACACACCTCTTTAATCGCACGTAGTAATTCCATCGTTGTAACTTTATCTTCTCCCATCAACTCCACTGCCACTGTAAATTCTTTGCCATATTTCATTCCTCCTTCATCTCCATGTTTCTTCCTTTGAGCATTTTCTTTGTCCTTGTCCATTCTATTAGTCATTGCCATGTTGTCCATCATTGTAAATCAAACCGAGACCCAAAAGCTCTCCCCCAAGCAGTAAAACTGCAAAGGGGGAAAAATAATGAACCAAACTTAAACTTATTTAAATGCAAAAATTATAATTCAAAAAACATTGAAAATAACCAAAAATGCTCTCAAGCAAACACTCTCAAGGAAACAAACACTCACTCAAACTCAACCACCAAAACCTGTCTCACTTTCCAAACAGGAAGTGCTCACTGAGGCAGGTATGGACAATGAATAACTCTTGGTACACCATTTAAAGTCAAAGTGAGTCTGATAAACAGACATTGCATTTTCACCAATTAGATCAGCAGCTTGAACTTTGGGTCACTCAAAAAGTGGAAGAAATTACATATGTTGTAGCCATCACCTTTTAGCACAGAGAGTTGGATGAAATACAAACAAACCTGGCTAACATTTCAAAGCGAGGGCACATATTTCAGCCTTGCCAGTGAGAAAAAAAGGACAAATACAATGACTCCTGACAAATACATCATGAGCAACAGTTTCCCATGCAGCTATCCTACTTGCCAGAATAAATACACAAAAGCTCTGAATTTTGAAATCCTAGTGCATTGTTCTGTGCTAAGGAGGAGTAGTGCATGAATGGACAATTTCATATTGGAAGCGCAATGGGGCTGCGTTTCGCAACATGATGTTTCCACAAAATGCCAACGATGTTTGGCTACAGACAAATGTTTCCACCTTTCGAATGGTCCACAATGTCTCTTTCACAACTGACTTCAAAGAGCTTCATAAACCCGGTCAGTTGACTCAAGTCTTCCTCAAGCCTACCACCAAGCAAAAATTAAGCAACAGTTTATCATTAAACAAGACATATCAGGGGAGACCCCCACTACCATACCTTAAGGGAACATTTTGACATTTGCTGTATGGTTAGTGAGAAAGTCCATATTGCAAATGTACGGTCCCTTACTAGACGTCCGAAAACGTTTGTAAAATTCGCGGACGGCGTCGGGCCGAGCGGCAGGGCCGGACCTACCGAGAAGTCATCAAATGAACTTTGTCAGACATTCGGTTTCCGTTTTATAAAATAATCAAATTTTGGTCATTTTTCCGCTATCCCGGAAAATCCCACAAGAGGGCATAAGCAATCATATTGCAATTTGACAAAACATCACTAATCACAACGGGGCCTTATCTCGAAAACGGAAAATATTTCGAAGCCGAAACTTGGTGAGCGTAGGTTTGGCATAATGGGCAGTTGGCCCCAAACAAGGTGGCGTCTAGGCCTCCACGGTTTTTGAGTTATGGCCATTTCTCTGGGATTAAAGGTCCAAAATGAAAATAGAGAAATTATTTTTCCACTTCACGTCAAAGTCAAGGAGCCTCCGGTGTCAATAAAAAAAAAACGGCCATTTATCTATCGTCATTTAAGAGAAATCGTACAATGACAGATTGGTGATGTTCACAGAATTTTTTTTCAACAGTTACAGATCCAGTTGCAGGGTGTTCATACGAATCTTTTTAAAGTGTGCTGCGGAGCTCTGCGAGATTTCTGTGATTTTCTATGATTTTCTGCAATAACACACACTCACTAACCCCTCCGTAAATAACTCAGTTCTTAACGTAAAGACTTAAAACTCAGGATTCGGTAAAGGCATACCCCAATCAGGATGAGTTTATTTATAGCTTCCTGTGCAAATAGGAAGTGCCTTAAATGGTGTCATAGTGGCTGTTTCCAAGGGTTAAAAAGGTCCGATCTTTTCAAAACTTCATATGTGTGATTAGGCAACCCTCCTGAACTGTAAAATCAGTCATTTCTCCCAACAGATGTCAAAGAAAAGCTCTCACACACACACAGCAAGGATGGAGTGACAAGGTGCGGTGCTTAAAGACACAGAGATCAAGCAATGGCATAACCATAATCCCTAGGCCGTGCCGAGTTCAACGAGATATCCCACTTGACCGTAGCTCGCTCTCGGTCTAAGCACAGCAACCATTAGAACAGTAGGCCCAAAATGAAGCCTGCCCCACAATGTCATTTGCTTTTCAGTGACAGTGAGAGGGACCGTTAGGGTGAGAAACAAAATTCGACCTCTGGTACGTTCCCAAGGTCCTCCCGATCCGTGCAAGCCTAACCTTGACCGTGTGGCATTAACCCTTCACAGTTAAAAGAAGGTGTTTACATCAAACAGTTTGCATTGACTTCTCTCCCCATAGGAATACATTGCCTTCACCTCTAAATTCAACCTGATGCCTATGTGGGTTATGAATGCCTTATGAACCTGTCTTCTATGACAGTCCATCGGACCACTATGAGGTCTACCTGTGTCAATTCTAATCTTCCTGAAGCAACCGGAAGTGGTTAAAATCACCCAAAAGGTATTTGGATGTACATCACCTGCAAAGGTGAAAATGACTCTGCATTCAACCCTGTGTAGATCAGTCAATTCTCAACTTAAAGACTTAAAACTCAGGATTCTGTAAGTGGCTATGTCAATCAAGACATGTGTTTACTTATAGCTTCATGTGCCAACCGGAAGTGCCTTTAATTGGGTCACACTGTCTGTTTTGAAGGGTTAGAAAAGTCACATCTCTCCAAAACTTCATATGTGTGACTAGGTAACCCTCCTAAACTGTAAATCAGTCATTTCTCCCAGCAGATGTCAAAGAAAAGCTCTCTCACACACATACAGCAAGGATGGAGTGAAAAGGTGCGGTACTCAAAGACACAGAGAGCAGGCAATAGCATAAATATAATCTCTAGGCCGTGCCGAGTTCAACGAGATATCCCGCTTGACCGTAGCTCGCTCGGTCTAAGCACAGCGACCATTAGAAAAGTAGGCCCAAAATGAAGCCTGCCCCACAATATCATTTGCTTTTGGGTGACAGTGAGAGAACCGTTAGGTTTAGAAGGACAATTCAACCACAGGAATGTTTCTAAGGTCCTTCCGATCCGTGCAAGCCTAACCTTGACCGTGTGGCATTAACCCTTAACAGAAAAACAGTTTTTTTTGATCTCATAGAATACAATGATATCTCTCCCCATAGGAATACATTGCCTGCTCCCCAAAATTCAACCTGGAGCTTATATGGGTTATGAATGCCGTATGAACCTGTCTTCGGTACCAGTCCATCAAGCCACTATAAGGTCTACCTGTGTTGATTCTAAGCTTCCTGGACCAACCGGAAGTAGTGAAAATCGCCCTAAAAGTGTATATCCATACCCTGCCTGCAGTTTCATAGACATAGTGCATTCAACCCTGTGTAAATCAGTCAATTCTTAACGTAAAGACTTAAAACTCAGGATTCTGTAATAGAATACCCCAATGAGGATGTGTGTTGACTTATAGCTTCCTGTGCCAACCAGAAGTGCCATAATTGGTGTCTAGGGGGCTGTTTCGAAGGGTTAAAAAAATCAGATCTTTCCAAAACTTCATATATGTGATTAGGAAACCCCCATGAACTGTAAATCAGTCATTTTTCCCATACAATTTCAAAGGAAGACTAAATCACACACACACACAGCTTGGAAGGAGGGACCCATTGGGGTGCGTAGAGACATACACTCCCTGCATTAGTTAACCTTGTTGGAACTTTTAAAGAACCGTCAGACCTAGAGTTCCGAAACTTTAGAATCCTGTTCTAGACCTCAGGTCGATAGTGCGTGGTGAGTTACGTCGTCATCTAGAAGGTTCTCGGACCGAGAAACAGCCTCCGTACATTTGCAATGACTTCAATTCATTTTTGCATCACGAAAATGTCGACATTTAGAAATGTCCCAGAGTCACAAGACTAGGTGCATTAACCGTCTTCCAGGCCCATATAGACAGACCCCAACGTTTCTGTCCGATAGCTCATTCAAGGACCCCATAGCAAGTAATTGAAAAAGTGGATTTTCAGCACCAATTAGGGTTTTACTGACACCAAATGACCTATCGAATGCCTTATGAAACTTGGGATTCAGGTCATCAGCCTCAGCTAGGCCTACACATAACATAAGAAATGGACCCGCAGCTAGAACGTAACTACATGTTTTATGTTTTTTTTATGGTTTGAACCGAAAGGCGTTGTGAATTTTGGGCCAGCTCTGAAGTATGTGATAGTTGGCTACTAAACGAGTTGGGAAAAGTGGGTTTGGTGTCAGTTTGTATCAGTTTGGTGTCAGAATGATATCTAATTGACTGATGGACGGTGACTTGCTGGTGACTCTTGTCCATTTGCAATATGTTTAAACAAGGTATCATCACCAAAAGTGACATTCTGAAATCAACTAACGAGCGATGGAGAGGTACCAGAATCACTGCCCAGCCATCCCGAGTTCATCGGGTGGCAATTTTGTGTGTGCTGCTTTTTATAGCAATTTTGCATTCCTGCAAATGATGACTTTTATAGGAAATAAATCAAATTGTGTTTCATGGTGAATGGACCCATTGATGGTGTGTTTTCCAAATGCACGTGAATGTGATTCTATAGTGAAAAAAACATCACCAAATGGACATGATGAAATCAACACAACGAATGATGGAAAGGAACAACAATCACTGCCCGGCCATCCCGAGTTCATCAGGCCAGTCAATTTTGCATTTCTGCAGGATTTTTGAGCATGTCAAATTTCTTATGACATTTGGCCCCCACAAAACATATGCCTTATGCACAAGTAAAAAAAAAATTATGATAATAAAATATGACTAAAGTATGTTGATACAGTTCTTATACATGTGTGAATTGAGACAAATTAAGATAATTAAAAACGTCCATTGAAGATTTTTTGTGTGAAGTTTTTTATAAAATTTTGCTATTTTGGACTTTTGACTTTTGACTTCCTATGAAATCATATTCCAAATGGAGAAAACATATGCCTAATGCACAAGTAAAAAAATAAAATAATAATTATGATATTAAAATACGACTAAAGTATGTTGATACAGTTCCTATACGTGTGTAATTGACACAAAATTCGCTTCCAATTTGAAAAACGGTCCAGAAAGCACTTTTTTAAGGGTTTAAGTTTTTTATAAAATGTTACTATTTTTGACTTTTGACTTTTGACTTCCTATGAAATCATATTCCAAATGGAGAAAACATGTGCCTAATGCACAAGTAAAAAAAAAAAAAATGATAATAAAATATGACTACAGTATGTTGATACAGTTCTTATACATGTGTAATTGACACAAAAATCGAAAGAATTTTGAAAAACGGTCCAGAAAGCACTTTTTTAGGGGTGTGTGAAGTTTTTTATGAAATTTTGCAATTTTTGACTTTTGACTTCCTATGAAATCATATTGCAAATGGACAAAACATATGCCTTATGTGCATGTAATTAAAAAAAAATTAGGATAATGAAATTGGACAAAAGTATATTCATACAGTTCTTACACATGTGTAATTGACAAAAAAAAGCGAACACGCCCAATCTTGTCTGATCTCGGAAGCTAAGCAGGATCGGGCCTGGTAGTACCTGGATGGGAGACTGCCTGCGAATACCAGGTGCTGCAAGCTTTTTGTCCACTGGGGTGTGCTCTTGCATTATTTCATCAGCAACACTGCTTTGTAGTAAGCATTTGATGCTGAATTTATTACGATCAAAGTTCCTTGTGCTGTCAGGGAGCCTTTGATTTATGAGACAAATAAGAATATCGTTACTGAATGCAGCTTGTGTGTGCTTGGTACTCCTTCGCCCTGTTCAAATGATCAAAGGAAATAATGCTGGTGAGGAGTGGAACTGGACTGATGTCTGATGGCCCTGTGTTTTCCATGGTGGAATTAGAACCCTTCTTTTACGGAGTAAATCAAAAGCTCAAGAGAATGTGAGATGTTATCGATAATAAATCAATTGGTTTCATGCATTTGTCTGTGTGTGTGTGTATGTGTGTGTGTCTGAATGTGATTGTATTTCGTCACATTGCATACATTTGTGATATCAGACAGGTTAAGATATTAAAAAGTCATTGGAGATTTTTTTCTACAGTGTTGCATGATGGGAATCTCGTGCTTCACTGATATAGTCTAGTAAACAAAATAAACTACTTTTTCACCACTCTGTCTGCAAGTTCATTCCTAAACGGCATTTAACGCAGGTCGATGTGATGTGATATTATCAGAACACAAAGTGGTTACCGTCAGCCGAAAATGTTGGCACTGGAGAGAGTTGCCCTCCACTGATGTATTCAAGTCATACTTACCTGGCAAGGGAGATACTGTGATCAAGAAGGCAGTTCACCCAGGGCGAGGCTCAGCCATTGCACTCCGGCTGTGCTGACCCCTGCGAATTTCCCAAATGTGGAAATCTCGATTGCATAATTTATGGTAGTGGGGGACTGCGTTCGCGCTCTCCCCTGATATGTCTTGTTTAATGATAAACTGTTGCTTGGCGGCAGGCTTGAGGAAGACTTGAGTCAACTGACCAGGTTTATGAAGATCTTTGAAGTCAGGAAAGAGACATTGTGGACCAATCCAAAGAAACATCTGGAGCCAAACATTGTTGGCATTTTGTGGAAACATCATGTTGTGGACCAATGAAAGAAACATTTGTCTGGAGCCAAACATTGTTGGCATTTTGTGGAAACATCATGTTGTGGACCAATCGAAAGGTGGAAACATTTGTCTGGAGCCAAACATTGTTGGCATTTTGTGGAAACATCATGTTGCGAAATGCAGCCCCATTGCGCTTCCAATATGAAATTGTCCATTCATGCACTAGTCCCTCCTCGGCACAGAACAATGCACTAGGATTACAACATTCAGAGCTTTTGTGTATTTATCCTGGCTCGTAGGATAGCTGCATGGGAAACTGTTGCTCATGATGTATTTGTCAGGAGTCATTGTATTTGTCCGTTTTTTCTCACTGGCAAGGCTGAAATATGTGCCCTCGCTTTGAAATGTTAGCAAGGTTTGTTTGTATTTCATCCAACTATCTGTGCTAAAAAGTGATGGCTACAGCATATGTAATTTCTTCCACTTTTTGAGTGACCCAAAGTTCAAGCTGCTTGTCTAATTGGTGAAAATGCAATGTCTGTTTATCAGACTCACTTTGACTTTAAATGGCGTACCAAGACTTTTTCCTTTGCTTACGGCCATACCAGGCCTGAACCTGAACAGGCCTGATCTCGGAAGCTAAGCATGATCGGGCCTGGTTAGTACTTGGATGGGAGACTGCCTGGGAATACCAGATGCTGCAAGCTTTTTGTCCACTGGGGTGTGCTCTTGCATTATTTCATCAGCAACACTGCTTTGTAGTAAGCATTTGATGCTGAATTTATTACGATCAAAGTTCCTTGTGCTGTCAGGGAGCCTTTGATTTATGAGACAAATAAGAACATCGTTACTGAATGCAGCTTGTGTGTGCTTGGTACTCCTTCGCCCTGTTCAAATGATCAAAGGAAATAATGCTGGTGAGGAGTGGAACTGGACTGATGTCTGATGGCCCTGTGTTTTCCATGGTGGAATTAGAACCCTTCTTTTACGGAGTAAATCAAAAGCTCAAGAGAATGTGAGATGTTATCGATAATAAATCAATTGGTTTCATGCATTTGTCTGTGTGTGTGTGTATGTGTGTGTGTCTGAATGTGATTGTATTTCGTCACATTGCATACATTTGTGATATCAGACAGGTTAAGATATTAAAAAGTCATTGGAGATTTTTTTTCTACAGTGTTGCATGATGGGAATCTCGTGCTTCACTGATATAGTCTAGTAAACAAAATAAACTACTTTTTCACCACTCTGTCTGCAAGTTCATTCCTAAACGGCATTTAACGCAGGTCGATGTGATGTGATATTATCAGAACACAAAGTGGTTACCGTCAGCCGAAAATGTTGGCACTGGAGAGAGTTGCCCTCCACTGATGTATTCAAGTCATACTTACCTGGCAAGGGAGATACTGTGATCAAGAAGGCAGTTCACCCAGGGCGAGGCTCAGCCATTGCACTCCGGCTGTGCTGACCCCTGCGAATTTCCCAAATGTGGAAATCTCGATTGCATAATTTATGGTAGTGGGGGACTGCGTTCGCGCTCTCCCCTGATGTGTCTTGTTTAATGATAAAACTGCTGCTTGGCGGCAGGCTTGAGGAAGACTTGAGTCAACTGACCAGCTTTATGAAGATCTTTGAAGTCACTTTTGAAAGAGACATTGTGGACCAATCGAAAGTTGGAAACATTTGTCTGGAGCCAAACATTGTTGGCATTTTGTGGAAACATCATGTTGCGAAATGCAGCCCCATTGCGCTTCCAATATGAAATTGTCCATTCATGCACTAGTCCTCCTCGGCACAGAACAATGCACTAGGATTTCAACATTCAGAGCTTTTGTGTATTTATTCTGGCTAGTAGGATAGCTGCATGGGAAACTGTTGCTCATGATGTATTTGTCAGGAGTCATTGTATTTGTTACTCACTGGCAAGGCTGAAATATGTGCCCTCGCTTTGAAATGTTAGCAAGGTTTGTTTGTATTTCATCCAACCATCTGTGCTAAAAAGTGATGGCTACAGCATATGTAATTTCTTCCACTTTTTGAGTGACCCAAAGTTCAAGCTGCTTGTCTAATTGGTGAAAATGCAATGTCTGTTTATCAGACTCACTTTGACTTTAAATGGCGTACCAAGACTTTTTCCTTTGCTTACGGCCATACCAACCTGAACAGGCCTGATCTCGGAAGCTAAGCATGATCGGGCCTGGTTAGTACTTGGATGGGAGACTGCCTGGGAATACCAGATGCTGCAAGCTTTTTGTCCACTGGGGTGTGCTCTTGCATTATTTCATCAGCAACACTGCTTTGTAGTAAGCATTTGATGCTGAATTTATTACGATCAAAGTTCCTTGTGCTGTCAGGGAGCCTTTGATTTATGAGACAAATAAGAACATCGTTACTGAATGCAGCTTGTGTGTGCTTGGTACTCCTTCGCCCTGTTCAAATGATCAAAGGAAATAATGCTGGTGAGGAGTGGAACTGGACTGATGTCTGATGGCCCTGTGTTTTCCATGGTGGAATTAGAACCCTTCTTTTACGGAGTAAATCAAAAGCTCAAGAGAATGTGAGATGTTATCGATAATAAATCAATTGGTTTCATGCATTTGTCTGTGTGTGTGTGTATGTGTGTGTGTCTGAATGTGATTGTATTTCGTCACATTGCATACATTTGTGATATCAGACAGGTTAAGATATTAAAAAGTCATTGGAGATTTTTTTTCTACAGTGTTGCATGATGGGAATCTCGTGCTTCACTGATATAGTCTAGTAAACAAAATAAACTACTTTTTCACCACTCTGTCTGCAAGTTCATTCCTAAACGACATTTAACGCAGGTCGATGTGATGTGATATTATCAGAACACAAAGTGGTTACCGTCAGCCGAAAAGGTTGGCACTGGAGAGAGTTGCCCTCCACTGATGTATTCAAGTCATACTTACCTGGCAAGGGAGATACTGTGATCAAGAAGGCAGTTCACCCAGGGCGAGGCTCAGCCATTGCACTCCGGCTGTGCTGACCCCTGCGAATTTCCCAAATGTGGAAATCTCGATTGCATAATTTATGGTAGTGGGGGACTGCGTTCGCCTCTCCCCTGATATGTCTTGTTTAATGATAAAACTGCTTGCTTGGCGGCAGGCTGGAGGAAGACTTGAGTCAACTGACCAGAAGATCTTATGAAGATCTTTTTTGGAGCCAAGTCACTTTCGAAAGAAACATTTGTCTGGAGCCATCCAACATTGTGGACCAAACATCGTTGTGGACCAAGAAAAAGTGGAAACATTTGTCTGGAGCCAAACATTGTTGGCATTTTGTGGAAACATCATGTTGCGAAATGCAGCCCCATTGCGCTTCCAATATGAAATTGTCCATTCATGCACTAGTCCTCCTCGGCACAGAACAATGCACTAGGATTTCAACATTCAGAGCTTTTGTGTATTTATTCTGGCTAGTAGGATAGCTGCATGGGAAACTGTTGCTCATGATGTATTTGTCAGGAGTCATTGTATTTGTCCGTTTTTTCTCACTGGCAAGGCTGAAATATGTGCCCTCGCTTTGAAATGTTAGCAAGGTTTGTTTGTATTTCATCCAACTATCTGTGCTAAAAAGTGATGGCTACAGCATATGTAATTTCTTCCACTTTTTGAGTGACCCAAAGTTCAAGCTGCTTGTCTAATTGGTGAAAATGCAATGTCTGTTTATCAGACTCACTTTGACTTTAAATGGCGTACCAAGACTTTTTCCTTTGCTTACGGCCATACCAACCTGAACAGGCCTGATCTCGGAAGCTAAGCATGATCGGGCCTGGTTAGTACTTGGATGGGAGACTGCCTGGGAATACCAGATGCTGCAAGCTTTTTGTCCACTGGGGTGTGCTCTTGCATTATTTCATCAGCAACACTGCTTTGTAGTAAGCATTTGATGCTGAATTTATTACGATCAAAGTTCCTTGTGCTGTCAGGGAGCCTTTGATTTATGAGACAAATAAGAACATCGTTACTGAATGCAGCTTGTGTGTGCTTGGTACTCCTTCGCCCTGTTCAAATGATCAAAGGAAATAATGCTGGTGAGGAGTGGAACTGGACTGATGTCTGATGGCCCTGTGTTTTCCATGGTGGAATTAGAACCCTTCTTTTACGGAGTAAATCAAAAGCTCAAGAGAATGTGAGATGTTATCGATAATAAATCAATTGGTTTCATGCATTTGTCTGTGTGTGTGTGTATGTGTGTGTGTCTGAATGTGATTGTATTTCGTCACATTGCATACATTTGTGATATCAGACAGGTTAAGATATTAAAAAGTCATTGGAGATTTTTTTTCTACAGTGTTGCATGATGGGAATCTCGTGCTTCACTGATATAGTCTAGTAAACAAAATAAACTACTTTTTCACCACTCTGTCTGCAAGTTCATTCCTAAACGGCATTTAACGCAGGTCGATGTGATGTGATATTATCAGAACACAAAGTGGTTACCGTCAGCCGAAAATTTTGGCACTGGAGAGAGTTGCCCTCCACTGATGTATTCAAGTCATACTTACCTGGCAAGGGAGATACTGTGATCAAGAAGGCAGTTCACCCAGGGCGAGGCTCAGCCATTGCACTCCGGCTGTGCTGACCCCTGCGAATTTCCCAAATGTGGAAATCTCGATTGCATAATTTATGGTAGTGGGGGACTGCGTTCGCGCTCTCCCCTGATATGTCTTGTTTAATGATAAAACTGCTGCTTGGCGGCAGGCTTGAGGAAGACTTGAGTCAACTGACCAGGCTTATGAAGATCTTTGAAGTCACTTTTGAAAGAGACATTGTGGACCAATCGAAAGTTGGAAACATTTTGGAGCCAAACATTGTCTGCATTTTGTGGAAACATCATGTTGTTTTTGGAAACATTTGTCACCAAACATTTGAAAACATCATGTTGTGGACCAATCGAAAGGTGGAAACATTTGTCTGGAGCCAAACATTGTTGGCATTTTGTGGAAACATCATGTTGCGAAATGCAGCCCCATTGCGCTTCCAATATGACATTGTCCATTCATGCACTAGTCCTCCTCGGCACAGAACAATGCACTAGGATTTCAACATTCAGAGCTTTTGTGTATTTATTCTGGCTAGTAGGATAGCTGCATGGGAAACTGTTGCTCATGATGTATTTGTCAGGAGTCATTGTATTTGTCCGTTTTTTCTCACTGGCAAGGCTGAAATATGTGCCCTCGCTTTGAAATGTTAGCAAGGTTTGTTTGTATTTCATCCAACTATCTGTGCTAAAAAGTGATGGCTACAGCATATGTAATTTCTTCCACTTTTTGAGTGACCCAAAGTTCAAGCTGCTTGTCTAATTGGTGAAAATGCAATGTCTGTTTATCAGACTCACTTTGACTTTAAATGGCGTACCAAGACTTTTTCTTTGCTTACGGCCATACCAACCTGAACAGGCCTGATCTCGGAAGCTAAGCATGATCGGGCCTGGTTAGTACTTGGATGGGAGACTGCCTGGGAATACCAGATGCTGCAAGCTTTTTGTCCACTGGGGTGTGCTCTTGCATTATTTCATCAGCAACACTGCTTTGTAGTAAGCATTTGATGCTGAATTTATTACGATCAAAGTTCCTTGTGCTGTCAGGGAGCCTTTGATTTATGAGACAAATAAGAACATCGTTACTGAATGCAGCTTGTGTGTGCTTGGTACTCCTTCGCCCTGTTCAAATGATCAAAGGAAATAATGCTGGTGAGGAGTGGAACTGGACTGATGTCTGATGGCCCTGTGTTTTCCATGGTGGAATTAGAACCCTTCTTTTACGGAGTAAATCAAAAGCTCAAGAGAATGTGAGATGTTATCGATAATAAATCAATTGGTTTCATGCATTTGTCTGTGTGTGTGTGTATGTGTGTGTGTCTGAATGTGATTGTATTTCGTCACATTGCATACATTTGTGATATCAGACAGGTTAAGATATTAAAAAGTCATTGGAGATTTTTTTTTTCTACAGTGTTGCATGATGGGAATCTCGTGCTTCACTGATATAGTCTAGTAAACAAAATAAACTACTTTTTCACCACTCTGTCTGCAAGTTCATTCCTAAACGGCATTTAACGCAGGTCGATGTGATGTGATATTATCAGAACACAAAGTGGTTACCGTCAGCCGAAAATGTTGGCACTGGAGAGAGTTGCCCTCCACTGATGTATTCAAGTCATACTTACCTGGCAAGGGAGATACTGTGATCAAGAAGGCAGTTCACCCAGGGCGAGGCTCAGCCATTGCACTCCGGCTGTGCTGACCCCTGCGAATTTCCCAAATGTGGAAATCTCGATTGCATAATTTATGGTAGTGGGGGACTGCGTTCGCGCTCTCCCCTGATATGTCTTGTTTAATGATAAAACTGCTGAAAGAAGCATGGCGGCAGGCTTGAGGAAGACTTGAGTCAACTGACCAGGCTTATGAAGATCTTTGAAGTCACTTTTGAAAGAGACATTGTGGACCAATCGAAAGTTGGAAACATTTGTCTGGAGCCAAACATTGTTGGCATTTTGTGGAAACATCATGTTGCGAAATGCAGCCCCATTGCGCTTCCAATATGAAATTGTCCATTCATGCACTAGTCCTCCTCGGCACAGAACAATGCACTAGGATTTCAACATTCAGAGCTTTTGTGTATTTATTCTGGCTAGTAGGATAGCTGCATGGGAAACTGTTGCTCATGATGTATTTGTCAGGAGTCATTGTATTTGTCCGTTTTTTTCTCACTGGCAAGGCTGAAATATGTGCCCTCGCTTTGAAATGTTAGCAAGGTTTGTTTGTATTTCATCCAACTATCTGTGCTAAAAAGTGATGGCTACAGCATATGTAATTTCTTCCACTTTTTGAGTGACCCAAAGTTCAAGCTGCTTGTCTAATTGGTGAAAATGCAATGTCTGTTTATCAGACTCACTTTGACTTTAAATGGCGTACCAAGACTTTTTCCTTTGCTTACGGCCATACCAACCTGAACAGGCCTGATCTCGGAAGCTAAGCATGATCGGGCCTGGTTAGTACTTGGATGGGAGACTGCCTGGGAATACCAGATGCTGCAAGCTTTTTGTCCACTGGGGTGTGCTCTTGCATTATTTCATCAGCAACACTGCTTTGTAGTAAGCATTTGATGCTGAATTTATTACGATCAAAGTTCCTTGTGCTGTCAGGGAGCCTTTGATTTATGAGACAAATAAGAACATCGTTACTGAATGCAGCTTGTGTGTGCTTGGTACTCCTTCGCCCTGTTCAAATGATCAAAGGAAATAATGCTGGTGAGGAGTGGAACTGGACTGATGTCTGATGGCCCTGTGTTTTCCATGGTGGAATTAGAACCCTTCTTTTACGGAGTAAATCAAAAGCTCAAGAGAATGTGAGATGTTATCGATAATAAATCAATTGGTTTCATGCATTTGTCTGTGTGTGTGTGTATGTGTGTGTGTCTGAATGTGATTGTATTTCGTCACATTGCATACATTTGTGATATCAGACAGGTTAAGATATTAAAAAGTCATTGGAGATTTTTTTTCTACAGTGTTGCATGATGGGAATCTCGTGCTTCACTGATATAGTCTAGTAAACAAAATAAACTACTTTTTCACCACTCTGTCTGCAAGTTCATTCCTAAACGGCATTTAACGCAGGTCGATGTGATGTGATATTATCAGAACACAAAGTGGTTACCGTCAGCCGAAAATTTGGCACTGGAGAGAGTTGCCCTCCACTGATGTATTCAAGTCATACTTACCTGGCAAGGGAGATACTGTGATCAAGAAGGCAGTTCACCCAGGGCGAGGCTCAGCCATTGCACTCCGGCTGTGCTGACCCCTGCGAATTTCCCAAATGTGGAAATCTCGATTGCATAATTTATGATGGTGGGGGACTGCGTTCGGCTCTCCCCTGATATGTCTTGTTTAATGATAAACTGCTGCTTGGCGGCAGGCTTGAGGAAGACTTGAGTCAACTGACCAGGCTTATGAAGATCTTTGAAGTCACTTTTGAAAGAGACATTGTGGACCAATCGAAAGGCTGGAAACATTTGTCTGGAGCCAAACATTGTTGGCATTTTGTGGAAACATCATGTTGCCAACCAATGTGGAAACCATTTGTCTTTGAATTGTTGGCACTTTTGAAAAAGATGTTGAAAACTTTTGGAAACATTTGTCTGGAGCCAAACATTGTTGGCATTTTGTGGAAACATCATGTTGCGAAATGCAGCCCCATTGCGCTTCCAATATGAAATTGTCCATTCATGCACTAGTCCTCCTCGGCACAGAACAATGCACTAGGATTTCAACATTCAGAGCTTTTGTGTATTTATTCTGGCTAGTAGGATAGCTGCATGGGAAACTGTTGCTCATGATGTATTTGTCAGGAGTCATTGTATTTGTCCGTTTTTTCTCACTGGCAAGGCTGAAATATGTGCCCTCGCTTTGAAATGTTAGCAAGGTTTGTTTGTATTTCATCCAACTATCTGTGCTAAAAAGTGATGGCTACAGCATATGTAATTTCTTCCACTTTTTGAGTGACCCAAAGTTCAAGCTGCTTGTCTAATTGGTGAAAATGCAATGTCTGTTTATCAGACTCACTTTGACTTTAAATGGCGTACCAAGACTTTTTCCTTTGCTTACGGCCATACCAACCTGACAGGCCTGATCTCGGAAGCTAATCATGATCGGGCCTGGTTAGTACTTGGATGGGAGACTGCCTGGGAATACCAGATGCTGCAAGCTTTTTGTCCACTGGGGTGTGCTCTTGCATTATTTCATCAGCAACACTGCTTTGTAGTAAGCATTTGATGCTGAATTTATTACGATCAAAGTTCCTTGTGCTGTCAGGGAGCCTTTGATTTATGAGACAAATAAGAACATCGTTACTGAATGCAGCTTGTGTGTGCTTGGTACTCCTTCGCCCTGTTCAAATGATCAAAGGAAATAATGCTGGTGAGGAGTGGAACTGGACTGATGTCTGATGGCCCTGTGTTTTCCATGGTGGAATTAGAACCCTTCTTTTACGGAGTAAATCAAAAGCTCAAGAGAATGTGAGATGTTATCGATAATAAATCAATTGGTTTCATGCATTTGTCTGTGTGTGTGTATGTGTGTGTGTCTGAATGTGATTGTATTTCGTCACATTGCATACATTTGTGATATCAGACAGGTTAAGATATTAAAAAGTCATTGGAGATTTTTTTTCTACAGTGTTGCATGATGGGAATCTCGTGCTTCACTGATATAGTCTAGTAAACAAAATAAACTACTTTTTCACCACTCTGTCTGCAAGTTCATTCCTAAACGGCATTTAACGCAGGTCGATGTGATGTGATATTATCAGAACACAAAGTGGTTACCGTCAGCCGAAAATGTTGGCACTGGAGAGAGTTGCCCTCCACTGATGTATTCAAGTCATACTTACCTGGCAAGGGAGATACTGTGATCAAGAAGGCAGTTCACCCAGGGCGAGGCTCAGCCATTGCACTCCGGCTGTGCTGACCCCTGCGAATTTCCCAAATGTGGAAATCTCGATTGCATAATTTATGGTAGTGGGGGACTGCGTTCGCGCTCTCCCCTGATGTGTCTTGTTTAATGATAAAACTGCTGCTTGGCGGCAGGCTTGAGGAAGACTTGAGTCAACTGACCAGCTTTATGAAGATCTTTGAAGTCATCTTTGAAGTCACTTTTGAAAGAGACATTGTGGACCAATCGAAAGTTGGAAACATTTGTCTGGAGCCAAACATTGTTGGCATTTTGTGGAAACAAAGTCATGTGGAGCCAAACATGTGGAAACATCATGTTGCTTTAAATGCAGCCCCATTGCGCTTCCAATATGAAATTGTCCATTCATGCACTAGTCCTCCTCGGCACAGAACAATGCACTAGGATTTCAACATTCAGAGCTTTTGTGTATTTATTCTGGCTAGTAGGATAGCTGCATGGGAAACTGTTGCTCATGATGTATTTGTCAGGAGTCATTGTATTTGTCCGTTTTTTCTCACTGGCAAGGCTGAAATATGTGCCCTCGCTTTGAAATGTTAGCAAGGTTTGTTTGTATTTCATCCAACTATCTGTGCTAAAAAGTGATGGCTACAGCATATGTAATTTCTTCCACTTTTTGAGTGACCCAAAGTTCAAGCTGCTTGTCTAATTGGTGAAAATGCAATGTCTGTTTATCAGACTCACTTTGACTTTAAATGGCGTACCAAGACTTTTTCCTTTGCTTACGGCCATACCAACCTGAACAGGCCTGATCTCGGAAGCTAAGCATGATCGGGCCTGGTTAGTACTTGGATGGGAGACTGCCTGGGAATACCAGATGCTGCAAGCTTTTTGTCCACTGGGGTGTGCTCTTGCATTATTTCATCAGCAACACTGCTTTGTAGTAAGCATTTGATGCTGAATTTATTACGATCAAAGTTCCTTGTGCTGTCAGGGAGCCTTTGATTTATGAGACAAATAAGAACATCGTTACTGAATGCAGCTTGTGTGTGCTTGGTACTCCTTCGCCCTGTTCAAATGATCAAAGGAAATAATGCTGGTGAGGAGTGGAACTGGACTGATGTCTGATGGCCCTGTGTTTTCCATGGTGGAATTAGAACCCTTCTTTTACGGAGTAAATCAAAAGCTCAAGAGAATGTGAGATGTTATCGATAATAAATCAATTGGTTTCATGCATTTGTCTGTGTGTGTGTGTATGTGTGTGTGTCTGAATGTGATTGTATTTCGTCACATTGCATACATTTGTGATATCAGACAGGTTAAGATATTAAAAAGTCATTGGAGATTTTTTTTCTACAGTGTTGCATGATGGGAATCTCGTGCTTCACTGATATAGTCTAGTAAACAAAATAAACTACTTTTTCACCACTCTGTCTGCAAGTTCATTCCTAAACGGCATTTAACGCAGGTCGATGTGATGTGATATTATCAGAACACAAAGTGGTTACCGTCAGCCGAAAAGGTTGGCACTGGAGAGAGTTGCCCTCCACTGATGTATTCAAGTCATACTTACCTGGCAAGGGAGATACTGTGATCAAGAAGGCAGTTCACCCAGGGCGAGGCTCAGCCATTGCACTCCGGCTGTGCTGACCCCTGCGAATTTCCCAAATGTGGAAATCTCGATTGCATAATTTATGGTAGTGGGGGACTGCGTTCGCGCTCTCCCCTGATATGTCTTGTTTAATGATAAAACTGCTGCTTGGCGGCAGGCTTGAGGAAGACTTGAGTCAACTGACCAGGCTTATGAAGATCTTTGAAGTCACTTTTGAAAGAGACATTGTGGACCAATCGAAAGTTGGAAACATTTGTCTGGAGCCAAACATTGTTGGCATTTTGTGGAAACATCATGTTGCGAAATGCAGCCCCATTGCGCTTCCAATATGAAATTGTCCATTCATGCACTAGTCCTCCTCGGCACAGAACAATGCACTAGGATTTCAACATTCAGAGCTTTTGTGTATTTATTCTGGCTAGTAGGATAGCTGCATGGGAAACTGTTGCTCATGATGTATTTGTCAGGAGTCATTGTATTTGTCCGTTTTTTCTCACTGGCAAGGCTGAAATATGTGCCCTCGCTTTGAAATGTTAGCAAGGTTTGTTTGTATTTCATCCAACTATCTGTGCTAAAAAGTGATGGCTACAGCATATGTAATTTCTTCCACTTTTTGAGTGACCCAAAGTTCAAGCTGCTTGTCTAATTGGTGAAAATGCAATGTCTGTTTATCAGACTCACTTTGACTTTAAATGGCGTACCAAGACTTGTTCCTTTGCTTACGGCCATACCAGCCTGAACACGCCCGATCTCATCTGATCTCGGAAGCTAAGCCTGGTTAGTACTTGGATGGGAGACTGCCTGGGAATACCAGGTGCTGCAAGCTTTTTGTCCACTGGGGTGTGCTCTTGCATTATTTCATCAGCAACACTGCTTTGTAGTAAGCATTTGATGCTGAATTTATTACGATCAAAGTTCCTTGTGCTGTCAGGGAGCCTTTGATTTATGAGACAAATAAGAACATCGTTACTGAATGCAGCTTGTGTGTGCTTGGTACTCCTTCGCCCTGTTCAAATGATCAAAGGAAATAATGCTGGTGAGGAGTGGAACTGGACTGATGTCTGATGGCCCTGTGTTTTCCATGGTGGAATTAGAACCCTTCTTTTACGGAGTAAATCAAAAGCTCAAGAGAATGTGAGATGTTATCGATAATAAATCAATTGGTTTCATGCATTTGTCTGTGTGTGTGTGTGTGTGTGTGTGTCTGAATGTGATTGTATTTCGTCACATTGCATACATTTGTGATATCAGACAGGTTAAGATATTAAAAAGTCATTGGAGATTTTTTTTCTACAGTGTTGCATGATGGGAATCTCGTGCTTCACTGATATAGTCTAGTAAACAAAATAAACTACTTTTTCACCACTCTGTCTGCAAGTTCATTCCTAAACGGCATTTAACGCAGGTCGATGTGATGTGATATTATCAGAACACAAAGTGGTTACCGTCAGCCGAAAATTGGCACTGGAGAGAGTTGCCCTCCACTGATGTATTCAAGTCATACTTACCTGGCAAGGGAGATACTGTGATCAAGAAGGCAGTTCACCCAGGGCGAGGCTCAGCCATTGCACTCCGGCTGTGCTGACCCCTGCGAATTTCCCAAATGTGGAAATCTCGATTGCATAATTTATGGTAGTGGGGGACTGCGTTCGCGCTCTCCCCTGATATGTCTTGTTTAATGATAAAACTGCTGCTTGGCGGCAGGCTTGAGGAAGACTTGAGTCAACTGACCAGGCTTATGAAGATCTTTGAAGTCACTTTTGAAAGAGACATTGTGGACCAATCGAAAGTTGGAAACATTTGTCTGGAGCCAAACATTGTTGGCATTTTGAAACATCTTTGAAATGTGCCCGAGTCACTTTTGTGAAACATTTGTGGAGCCAAACATTGTTGACAAACATTTGTGGACCAATCGAAAGTTGGAAACATTTGTCTGGAGCCAAACATTGTTGGCATTTTGTGGAAACATCATGTTGCGAAATGCAGCCCCATTGCGCTTCCAATATGAAATTGTCCATTCATGCACTAGTCCTCCTCGGCACAGAACAATGCACTAGGATTTCAACATTCAGAGCTTTTGTGTATTTATTCTGGCTAGTAGGATAGCTGCATGGGAAACTGTTGCTCATGATGTATTTGTCAGGAGTCATTGTATTTGTCCGTTTTTTCTCACTGGCAAGGCTGAAATATGTGCCCTCGCTTTGAAATGTTAGCAAGGTTTGTTTGTATTTCATCCAACTATCTGTGCTAAAAAGTGATGGCTACAGCATATGTAATTTCTTCCACTTTTTGAGTGACCCAAAGTTCAAGCTGCTTGTCTAATTGGTGAAAATGCAATGTCTGTTTATCAGACTCACTTTGACTTTAAATGGCGTACCAAGACTTTTTCCTTTGCTTACGGCCATACCAACCTGAACAGGCCTGATCTCGGAAGCTAAGCATGATCGGGCCTGGTTAGTACTTGGATGGGAGACTGCCTGGGAATACCAGATGCTGCAAGCTTTTTGTCCACTGGGGTGTGCTCTTGCATTATTTCATCAGCAACACTGCTTTGTAGTAAGCATTTGATGCTGAATTTATTACGATCAAAGTTCCTTGTGCTGTCAGGGAGCCTTTGATTTATGAGACAAATAAGAACATCGTTACTGAATGCAGCTTGTGTGTGCTTGGTACTCCTTCGCCCTGTTCAAATGATCAAAGGAAATAATGCTGGTGAGGAGTGGAACTGGACTGATGTCTGATGGCCCTGTGTTTTCCATGGTGGAATTAGAACCCTTCTTTTACGGAGTAAATCAAAAGCTCAAGAGAATGTGAGATGTTATCGATAATAAATCAATTGGTTTCATGCATTTGTCTGTGTGTGTGTGTATGTGTGTGTGTCTGAATGTGATTGTATTTCGTCACATTGCATACATTTGTGATATCAGACAGGTTAAGATATTAAAAAGTCATTGGAGATTTTTTTTTCTACAGTGTTGCATGATGGGAATCTCGTGCTTCACTGATATAGTCTAGTAAACAAAATAAACTACTTTTTCACCACTCTGTCTGCAAGTTCATTCCTAAACGGCATTTAACGCAGGTCGATGTGATGTGATATTATCAGAACACAAAGTGGTTACCGTCAGCCGAAAATGGTTGGCACTGGAGAGAGTTGCCCTCCACTGATGTATTCAAGTCATACTTACCTGGCAAGGGAGATACTGTGATCAAGAAGGCAGTTCACCCAGGGCGAGGCTCAGCCATTGCACTCCGGCTGTGCTGACCCCTGCGAATTTCCCAAATGTGGAAATCTCGATTGCATAATTTATGGTAGTGGGGGACTGCGTTCGCGCTCTCCCCTGATATGTCTTGTTTAATGATAAAACTGCTGCTTGGCGGCAGGCTGGAGGAAGACTTGAGTCAACTGACCGGGTTATGAAGATCTTTGTCAAAAGACTTGAGTCTGACCAGGCTTATGAAGATCTTTGAAGTCACTTTTGAAAGAGACATTGTGGACCAATCGAAAGTTGGAAACATTTGTCTGGAGCCAAACATTGTTGGCATTTTGTGGAAACATCATGTTGCGAAATGCAGCCCCATTGCGCTTCCAATATGAAATTGTCCATTCATGCACTAGTCCTCCTCGGCACAGAACAATGCACTAGGATTTCAACATTCAGAGCTTTTGTGTATTTATTCTGGCTAGTAGGATAGCTGCATGGGAAACTGTTGCTCATGATGTATTTGTCAGGAGTCATTGTATTTGTCCGTTTTTTCTCACTGGCAAGGCTGAAATATGTGCCCTCGCTTTGAAATGTTAGCAAGGTTTGTTTGTATTTCATCCAACTATCTGTGCTAAAAAGTGATGGCTACAGCATATGTAATTTCTTCCACTTTTTGAGTGACCCAAAGTTCAAGCTGCTTGTCTAATTGGTGAAAATGCAATGTCTGTTTATCAGACTCACTTTGACTTTAAATGGCGTACCAAGACTTTTCCTTTGCTTACGGCCATACCAACCTGAACAGGCCTGATCTCGGAAGCTAAGCATGATCGGGCCTGGTTAGTACTTGGATGGGAGACTGCCTGGGAATACCAGATGCTGCAAGCTTTTTGTCCACTGGGGTGTGCTCTTGCATTATTTCATCAGCAACACTGCTTTGTAGTAAGCATTTGATGCTGAATTTATTACGATCAAAGTTCCTTGTGCTGTCAGGGAGCCTTTGATTTATGAGACAAATAAGAACATCGTTACTGAATGCAGCTTGGTGTGCTTGGTACTCCTTCGCCCTGTTCAAATGATCAAAGGAAATAATGCTGGTGAGGAGTGGAACTGGACTGATGTCTGATGGCCCTGTGTTTTCCATGGTGGAATTAGAACCCTTCTTTTACGGAGTAAATCAAAAGCTCAAGAGAATGTGAGATGTTATCGATAATAAATCAATTGGTTTCATGCATTTGTCTGTGTGTGTGTGTATGTGTGTGTGTCTGAATGTGATTGTATTTCGTCACATTGCATACATTTGTGATATCAGACAGGTTAAGATATTAAAAAGTCATTGGAGATTTTTTTTTCTACAGTGTTGCATGATGGGAATCTCGTGCTTCACTGATATAGTCTAGTAAACAAAATAAACTACTTTTTCACCACTCTGTCTGCAAGTTCATTCCTAAACGGCATTTAACGCAGGTCGATGTGATGTGATATTATCAGAACACAAAGTGGTTACCGTCAGCCGAAAAGGTTGGCACTGGAGAGAGTTGCCCTCTGTATTCAAGTCATACTTACTGATGTATTCAAGTCATACTTACCTGGCAAGGGAGATACTGTGATCAAGAAGGCAGTTCACCCAGGGCGAGGCTCAGCCATTGCACTCCGGCTGTGCTGACCCCTGCGAATTTCCCAAATGTGGAAATCTCGATTGCATAATTTATGGTAGTGGGGGACTGCGTTCGCGCTCTCCCCTGATATGTCTTGTTTAATGATAAAACTGCTGCTTGGCGGCAGGCTTGAGAGAAGACTTGAGTCAACTGACCATGAAGATCTTTGAAGTCACTTTTGAAAGTCACATTTTGAAAGAGTCTGGACAAACATTGTGGAAACCAATCAATCCCCAAGTTGGAAACATTTGTCTGGAGCCAAACATTGTTGGCATTTTGTGGAAACATCATGTTGTGACCAATCTGTGCTGAAATGACTTGAAACAATTTGCTGGAGCCAAACATTGTTGGCATTTTGTGGAAACATCATGTTGCGAAATGCAGCCCCATTGCGCTTCCAATATGAAATTGTCCATTCATGCACTAGTCCTCCTCGGCACAGAACAATGCACTAGGATTTCAACATTCAGAGCTTTTGTGTATTTATTCTGGCTAGTAGGATAGCTGCATGGGAAACTGTTGCTCATGATGTATTTGTCAGGAGTCATTGTATTTGTCCGTTTTTTCTCACTGGCAAGGCTGAAATATGTGCCCTCGCTTTGAAATGTTAGCAAGGTTTGTTTGTATTTCATCCAACTATCTGTGCTAAAAAGTGATGGCTACAGCATATGTAATTTCTTCCACTTTTTGAGTGACCCAAAGTTCAAGCTGCTTGTCTAATTGGTGAAAATGCAATGTCTGTTTATCAGACTCACTTTGACTTTAAATGGCGTACCAAGACTTTTTCCTTTGCTTACGGCCATACCAACCTGAACAGGCCTGATCTCGGAAGCTAAGCATGATCGGGCCTGGTTAGTACTTGGATGGGAGACTGCCTGGGAATACCAGATGCTGCAAGCTTTTTGTCCACTGGGGTGTGCTCTTGCATTATTTCATCAGCAACACTGCTTTGTAGTAAGCATTTGATGCTGAATTTATTACGATCAAAGTTCCTTGTGCTGTCAGGGAGCCTTTGATTTATGAGACAAATAAGAACATCGTTACTGAATGCAGCTTGTGTGTGCTTGGTACTCCTTCGCCCTGTTCAAATGATCAAAGGAAATAATGCTGGTGAGGAGTGGAACTGGACTGATGTCTGATGGCCCTGTGTTTTCCATGGTGGAATTAGAACCCTTCTTTTACGGAGTAAATCAAAAGCTCAAGAGAATGTGAGATGTTATCGATAATAAATCAATTGGTTTCATGCATTTGTCTGTGTGTGTGTGTGTGCATTTGTCTGTGTGTGTGTGTATGTGTGTGTGTCTGAATGTGATTGTATTTCGTCACATTGCATACATTTGTGATATCAGACAGGTTAAGATATTAAAAAGTCATTGGAGATTTTTTTTTTGAGTGACTACAGTGTTGCATGATGGGAATCTCGTGCTTCACTGATATAGTCTAGTAAACAAAATAAACTACTTTTTCACCACTCTGTCTGCAAGTTCATTCCTAAACGGCATTTAACGCAGGTCGATGTGATGTGATATTATCAGAACACAAAGTGGTTACCGTCAGCCGAAAAGGTTGGCACTGGAGAGAGTTGCCCTCCACTGATGTATTCAAGTCATACTTACCTGGCAAGGGAGATACTGTGATCAAGAAGGCAGTTCACCCAGGGCGAGGCTCAGCCATTGCACTCCGGCTGTGCTGACCCCTGCGAATTTCCCAAATGTGGAAATCTCGATTGCATAATTTATGGTAGTGGGGGACTGCGTTCGCGCTCTCCCCTGATATGTCTTGTTTAATGATAAAACTGCTGCTTGGCGGCAGGCTTGAGGAAGACTTGGCTGATATCAGACTGTCAACTGACCAGGCTTATGAAGATCTTTGAAGTCACTTTTGAAAGAGACATTGTGGACCAATCGAAAGTTGGAAACATTTGTCTGGAGCCAAACATTGTTGGCATTTGTCTGGAGCCAAACATTGTTGGTCATTTTGTGGAAACATCATGTTGCGAAACATGCAGCCAAACATTGCGGCATTTTGTGGAAACATCATGTTGCGAAATGCAATATTGCGAAATGAAATTGTCCATTCATGCACTAGTCCTCCTCGGCACAGAACAATGCACTAGGATTTCAACATTCAGAGCTTTTGTGTATTTATTCTGGCTAGTAGGATAGCTGCATGGGAAACTGTTGCTCATGATGTATTTGTCAGGAGTCATTGTATTTGTCCGTTTTTTCTCACTGGCAAGGCTGAAATATGTGCCCTCGCTTTGAAATGTTAGCAAGGTTTGTTTGTATTTCATCCAACTATCTGTGCTAAAAAGTGATGGCTACAGCATATGTAATTTCTTCCACTTTTTGAGTGACCCAAAGTTCAAGCTGCTTGTCTAATTGGTGAAAATGCAATGTCTGTTTATCAGACTCACTTTGACTTTAAATGGCGTACCAAGACTTTTTCCTTTGCTTACGGCCATACCAACCTGAACAGGCCTGATCTCGGAAGCTAAGCATGATCATGAAGCCTGGTTAGTACTTGGATGGGAGACTGCCTGGGAATACCAGATGCTGCAAGCTTTTTGTCCACTGGGGTGTGCTCTTGCATTATTTCATCAGCAACACTGCTTTGTAGTAAGCATTTGATGCTGAATTTATTACGATCAAAGTTCCTTGTGCTGTCAGGGAGCCTTTGATTTATGAGACAAATAAGAACATCGTTACTGAATGCAGCTTGTGTGTGCTTGGTACTCCTTCGCCCTGTTCAAATGATCAAAGGAAATTGCTGGTGAGGAGTGGAACTGGACTGATGTCTGATGGCCCTGTGTTTTCCATGGTGGAATTAGAACCCTTCTTTTACGGAGTAAATCAAAAGCTCAAGAGAATGTGAGATGTTATCGATAATAAATCAATTGGTTTCATGCATTTGTCTGTGTGTGTGTGTGTGTGTGTGTCTGTCTGAATGTGATTGTATTTCGTCACATTGCATACATTTGTGATATCAGACAGGTTAAGATATTAAAAAGTCATTGGAGATTTTTTTTTTTCTACAGTGTTGCATGATGGGAATCTCGTGCTTCACTGATATAGTCTAGTAAACAAAATAAACTACTTTTTCACCACTCTGTCTGCAAGTTCATTCCTAAACGGCATTTAACGCAGGTCGATGTGATGTGATATTATCAGAACACAAAGTGGTTACCGTCAGCCGAAAAGTTGGCACTGGAGAGAGTTGCCCTCCACTGATGTATTCAAGTCATACTTACCTGGCAAGGGAGATACTGTGATCAAGAAGGCAGTTCACCCAGGGCGAGGCTCAGCCATTGCACTCCGGCTGTGCTGACCCCTGCGAATTTCCCAAATGTGGAAATCTCGATTGCATAATTTATGGTAGTGGGGGACTGCGTTCGCGCTCTCCCCTGATATGTCTTGTTTAATGATAAAACTGCTGCTTGGCGGCAGGCTTGAGGAAGACTTGAGTCAACTGACCAGGCTTATGAAGATCTTTGAAGTCACTTTTGAAAGAGACATTGTGGACCAATCGAAAGTTGGAAACATTTGTCTGGAGCCAAACATTGTTGGCATTTTGTGGAAACATCATGTTGCGAAATGCAGCCCCATTGCGCTTCCAATATGAAATTGTCCATTCATGCACTAGTCCTCCTCGGCACAGAACAATGCACTAGGATTTCAACATTCAGAGCTTTTGTGTATTTATTACTGGCTAGTAGGATAGCTGCATGGGAAACTGTTGCTCATGATGTATTTGTCAGGAGTCATTGTATTTGTCCGTTTTTTCTCACTGGCAAGGCTGAAATATGTGCCCTCGCTTTGAAATGTTAGCAAGGTTTGTTTGTATTTCATCCAACTATCTGTGCTAAAAAGTGATGGCTACAGCATATGTAATTTCTTCCACTTTTTGAGTGACCCAAAGTTCAAGCTGCTTGTCTAATTGGTGAAAATGCAATGTCTGTTTATCAGACTCACTTTGACTTTAAATGGCGTACCAAGACTTTTTCCTTTGCTTACGGCCATACCAACCTGAACAGGCCTGATCTCGGAAGCTAAGCATGATCGGGCCTGGTTAGTACTTGGATGGGAGACTGCCTGGGAATACCAGATGCTGCAAGCTTTTTGTCCACTGGGGTGTGCTCTTGCATTATTTCATCAGCAACACTGCTTTGTAGTAAGCATTTGATGCTGAATTTATTACGATCAAACTTTGTGCTGTCAGGGAGCCTTTGATTTATGAGACAAATAAGAACATCGTTACTGAATGCAGCTTGTGTGTGCTTGGTACTCCTTCGCCCTGTTCAAATGATCAAAGGAAATAATGCTGGTGAGGAGTGGAACTGGACTGATGTCTGATGGCCCTGTGTTTTCCATGGTGGAATTAGAACCCTTCTTTTACGGAGTAAATCAAAAGCTCAAGAGAATGTGAGATGTTATCGATAATAAATCAATTGGTTTCATGCATTTGTCTGTGTGTGTGTGTGTGTGTGTGTGTCTGAATGTGATTGTATTTCGTCACATTGCATACATTTGTGATATCAGACAGGTTAAGATATTAAAAAGTCATTGGAGATTTTTTTTTCTACAGTGTTGCATGATGGGAATCTCGTGCTTCACTGATATAGTCTAGTAAACAAAATAAACTACTTTTTCAACTCTGTCTGCAAGTTCATTCCTAAACGGCATTTAACGCAGGTCGATGTGATGTGATATTATCAGAACACAAAGTGGTTACCGTCAGCCGAAAACAGGTTGGCACTGGAGAGAGTTGCCCTCCACTGATGTATTCAAGTCATACTTACCTGGCAAGGGAGATACTGTGATCAAGAAGGCAGTTCACCCAGGGCGAGGCTCAGCCATTGCACTCCGGCTGTGCTGACCCCTGCGAATTTCCCAAATGTGGAAATCTCGATTGCATAATTTATGGTAGTGGGGGACTGCGTTCGCGCTCTCCCCTGATATGTCTTGTTTAATGATAAAACTGCTGCTTGGCGGCAGGCTTGAGGAAGACTTGAGTCAACTGACCAGGCTTATGAAGATCTTTGAAGTCACTTTTGAAAGAGACATTGTGGACCAATCGAAAGTTGGAAACATTTGTCTGGAGCCAAACATTGTTGGCATTTTGTGGAAACATCATGTTGCGAAATGCAGCCCCATTGCGCTTCCAATATGAAATTGTCCATTCATGCACTAGTCCTCCTCGCACAGAACAATGCACTAGGATTTCAACATTCAGAGCTTTTGTGTATTTATTCTGGCTAGTAGGATAGCTGCATGGGAAACTGTTGCTCATGATGTATTTGTCAGGAGTCATTGTATTTGTCCGTTTTTTCTCACTGGCAAGGCTGAAATATGTGCCCTCGCTTTGAAATGTTAGCAAGGTTTGTTTGTATTTCATCCAACTATCTGTGCTAAAAAGTGATGGCTACAGCATATGTAATTTCTTCCACTTTTTGAGTGACCCAAAGTTCAAGCTGCTTGTCTAATTGGTGAAAATGCAATGTCTGTTTATCAGACTCACTTTGACTTTAAATGGCGTACCAAGACTTTTTCTTTGCTTACGGCCATACCAACCTGAACAGGCCTGATCTCGGATCTCGGAAGCATGATCGGGCCTGGTTAGTACTTGGATGGGAGACTGCCTGGGAATACCAGATGCTGCAAGCTTTTTTTGTCCACTGGGGTGTGCTCTTGCATTATTTCATCAGCAACACTGCTTTGTAGTAAGCATTTGATGCTGAATTTATTACGATCAAAGTTCCTTGTGCTGTCAGGGAGCCTTTGATTTATGAGACAAATAAGAACATCGTTACTGAATGCAGCTTGTGTGTGCTTGGTACTCCTTCGCCCTGTTCAAATGATCAAAGGAAATAATGCTGGTGAGGAGTGGAACTGGACTGATGTCTGATGGCCCTGTGTTTTCCATGGTGGAATTAGAACCCTTCTTTTACGGAGTAAATCAAAAGCTCAAGAGAATGTGAGATGTTATCGATAATAAATCAATTGGTTTCATGCATTTGTCTGTGTGTGTGTGTATGTGTGTGTGTGTCTGAATGTGATTGTGTGAATTTCGTCACATTGCATACATTTGTGATATCAGACAGGTTAAGATATTAAAAAGTCATTGGAGATTTTTTTTCTACAGTGTTGCATGATGGGAATCTCGTGCTTCACTGATATAGTCTAGTAAACAAAATAAACTACTTTTTCACCACTCTGTCTGCAAGTTCATTCCTAAACGACATTTAACGCAGGTCGATGTGATGTGATATTATCAGAACACAAAGTGGTTACCGTCAGCCGAAAATTTTGGCACTGGAGAGAGTTGCCCTCCACTGATGTATTCAAGTCATACTTACCTGGCAAGGGAGATACTGTGATCACGAAGGCAGTTCACCCAGGGCGAGGCTCAGCCATTGCACTCCGGAGTGCTGACCCCTGCGAATTTCCCAAATGTGGAAATCTCGATTGCATAATTTATGGTAGTGGGGGATGCTTCTCCCCCCTGATATGTCTTGTTTAATGATAAAACTGCTGCTTGGCGGCAGGCTTGAGGAAGACTTGAGTCAACTGACCAGGCTTATGAAGATCTTTGAAGTCACTTTTGAAAGAGACATTGTGGACCAATCGAAAGTTGGAAACATTTGTCTGGAGCCAAACATTGTTGGCATTTTGTGGAAACATCATGTTGCGAAATGCAGCCCCATTGCGCTTCCAATGAAATTGTCCATTCATGCACTAGTCCTCCTCGGCACAGAACAATGCACTAGGATTTCAACATTCAGAGCTTTTGTGTATTTATTCTGGCTAGTAGGATAGCTGCATGGGAAACTGTTGCTCATGATGTATTTGTCAGGAGTCATTGTATTTGTCCGTTTTTTCTCACTGGCAAGGCTGAAATATGTGCCCTCGCTTTGAAATGTTAGCAAGGTTTGTTTGTATTTCATCCAACTATCTGTGCTAAAAAGTGATGGCTACAGCATATGTAATTTCTTCCACTTTTTGAGTGACCCAAAGTTCAAGCTGCTTGTCTAATTGGTGAAAATGCAATGTCTGTTTATCAGACTCACTTTGACTTTAAATGGCGTACCAAGACTTTTTCCTTTGCTTACGGCCATACCAACCTGAACAGGCCTGATCTCGGATCTCGGAAGCTAATCGGGCCTGGTTAGTACTTGGATGGGAGACTGCCTGGGAATACCAGATGCTGCAAGCTTTTGTCCAC
The DNA here is from genome assembly GCF_036934945.1 of Oncorhynchus masou masou. Taxonomy (NCBI): domain Eukaryota; kingdom Metazoa; phylum Chordata; class Actinopteri; order Salmoniformes; family Salmonidae; genus Oncorhynchus; species Oncorhynchus masou. Next base: position 12,166,363 of record NC_088240.1, on the reverse strand, counting down.
TGGGGTGTGCTCTTGCATTATTTCATCAGCAACACTGCTTTGTAGTAAGCATTTGATGCTGAATTTATTACGATCAAAGTTCCTTGTGCTGTCAGGGAGCCTTTGATTTATGAGACAAATAAGAACATCGTTACTGAATGCAGCTTGTGTGTGCTTGGTACTCCTTCGCCCTGTTCAAATGATCAAAGGAAATAATGCTGGTGAGGAGTGGAACTGGACTGATGTCTGATGGCCCTGTGTTTTCCATGGTGGAATTAGAACCCTTCTTTTACGGAGTAAATCAAAAGCTCAAGAGAATGTGAGATGTTATCGATAATAAATCAATTGGTTTCATGCATTTGTCTGTGTGTGTGTGTATGTGTGTGTGTCTGAATGTGATTGTATTTCGTCACATTGCATACATTTGTGATATCAGACAGGTTAAGATATTAAAAAGTCATTGGAGATTTTTTTTCTACAGTGTTGCATGATGGGAATCTCGTGCTTCACTGATATAGTCTAGTAAACAAAATAAACTACTTTTTCACCACTCTGTCTGCAAGTTCATTCCTAAACGGCATTTAACGCAGGTCGATGTGATGTGATATTATCAGAACACAAAGTGGTTACCGTCAGCCGAAAATTTTGGCACTGGAGAGAGTTGCCCTCCACTGATGTATTCAAGTCATACTTACCTGGCAAGGGAGATACTGTGATCAAGAAGGCAGTTCACCCAGGGCGAGGCTCAGCCATTGCACTCCGGCTGTGCTGACCCCTGCGAATTTCCCAAATGTGGAAATCTCGATTGCATAATTTATGGTAGTGGGGGACTGCGTTCGCGCTCTCCCCTGATATGTCTTGTTTAATGATAAAACTGCTGCTTGGCGGCAGGCTTGAGGAAGACTTGAGTCAACTGACCAGGCTTATGAAGATCTTTGAAGTCAGTTTTGAGAGATCTGCTTGAAATCTTTGAAAATTTGTTGAAAGAGACATTGTGGACCAATCGAAAGTTGGAAACATTTGTCTGGAGCCAAACATTGTTGGCATTTTGTGGAAACATCATGTTGCGAAATGCAGCCCCATTGCGCTTCCAATATGAAATTGTCCATTCATGCACTAGTCCTCCTCGGCACAGAACAATGCACTAGGATTTCAACATTCAGAGCTTTTGTGTATTTATTCTGGCTAGTAGGATAGCTGCATGGGAAACTGTTGCTCATGATGTATTTGTCAGGAGTCATTGTATTTGTCCGTTTTTTCTCACTGGCAAGGCTGAAATATGTGCCCTCGCTTTGAAATGTTAGCAAGGTTTGTTTGTATTTCATCCAACTATCTGTGCTAAAAAGTGATGGCTACAGCATATGTAATTTCTTCCACTTTTTGAGTGACCCAAAGTTCAAGCTGCTTGTCTAATTGGTGAAAATGCAATGTCTGTTTATCAGACTCACTTTGACTTTAAATGGCGTACCAAGACTTTTTCCTTTGCTTACGGCCATACCAACCTGAACAGGCCTGATCTCGGAAGCTAAGCATGATCGGGCCTGGTTAGTACTTGGATGGGAGACTGCCTGGGAATACCAGATGCTGCAAGCTTTTTGTCCACTGGGGTGTGCTCTTGCATTATTTCATCAGCAACACTGCTTTGTAGTAAGCATTTGATGCTGAATTTATTACGATCAAAGTTCCTTGTGCTGTCAGGGAGCCTTTGATTTATGAGACAAATAAGAACATCGTTACTGAATGCAGCTTGTGTGTGCTTGGTACTCCTTCGCCCTGTTCAAATGATCAAAGGAAATAATGCTGGTGAGGAGTGGAACTGGACTGATGTCTGATGGCCCTGTGTTTTCCATGGTGGAATTAGAACCCTTCTTTTACGGAGTAAATCAAAAGCTCAAGAGAATGTGAGATGTTATCGATAATAAATCAATTGGTTTCATGCATTTGTCTGTGTGTGTGTGTATGTGTGTGTGTCTGAATGTGATTGTATTTCGTCACATTGCATACATTTGTGATATCAGACAGGTTAAGATATTAAAAAGTCATTGGAGATTTTTTTTCTACAGTGTTGCATGATGGGAATCTCGTGCTTCACTGATATAGTCTAGTAAACAAAATAAACTACTTTTTCACCACTCTGTCTGCAAGTTCATTCCTAAACGGCATTTAACGCAGGTCGATGTGATGTGATATTATCAGAACACAAAGTGGTTACCGTCAGCCGAAAAGGTTGGCACTGGAGAGAGTTGCCCTCCACTGATGTATTCAAGTCATACTTACCTGGCAAGGGAGATACTGTGATCAAGAAGGCAGTTCACCCAGGGCGAGGCTCAGCCATTGCACTCCGGCTGTGCTGACCCCTGCGATTGCATAATTTATGGTAGTGGGGGACTGCGTTCGCGCTCTCCCCTGATATGTCTTGTTTAATGATAAAACTGCTGCTTGGCGGCAGGCTTGAGGAAGACTTGAGTCAACTGACCAGGCTTATGAAGATCTTTGAAGTCACTTTTGAAAGAGACATTGTGGACCAATCGAAAGTTGGAAACATTTGTCTGGAGCCAAACATTGTTGGCATTTTGTGGAAACATCATGTTGCGAAATGCAGCCCCATTGCGCTTCCAATATGAAATTGTCCATTCATGCACTAGTCCTCCTCGGCACAGAACAATGCACTAGGATTTCAACATTCAGAGCTTTTGTGTATTTATTCTGGCTAGTAGGATAGCTGCATGGGAAACTGTTGCTCATGATGTATTTGTCAGGAGTCATTGTATTTGTCCGTTTTTTCTCACTGGCAAGGCTGAAATATGTGCCCTCGCTTTGAAATGTTAGCAAGGTTTGTATTTCATCCAACTATCTGTGCTAAAAAGTGATGGCTACAGCATATGTAATTTCTTCCACTTTTTGAGTGACCCAAAGTTCAAGCTGCTTGTCTAATTGGTGAAAATGCAATGTCTGTTTATCAGACTCACTTTGACTTTAAATGGCGTACCAAGACTTTTTCCTTTGCTTACGGCCATACCAACCTGAACAGGCCTGATCTCGGAAGCTAAGCATGATCGGGCCTGGTTAGTACTTGGATGGGAGACTGCCTGGGAATACCAGATGCTGCAAGCTTTTTGTCCACTGGGGTGTGCTCTTGCATTATTTCATCAGCAACACTGCTTTGTAGTAAGCATTTGATGCTGAATTTATTACGATCAAAGTTCCTTGTGCTGTCAGGGAGCCTTTGATTTATGAGACAAATAAGAACATCGTTACTGAATGCAGCTTGTGTGTGCTTGGTACTCCTTCGCCCTGTTCAAATGATCAAAGGAAATAATGCTGGTGAGGAGTGGAACTGGACTGATGATGTCTGATGGCCCTGTGTTTTCCATGGTGGAATTAGAACCCTTCTTTTACGGAGTAAATCAAAAGCTCAAGAGAATGTGAGATGTTATCGATAATAAATCAATTGGTTTCATGCATTTGTCTGTGTGTGTGTGTATGTGTGTGTGTGTCTGAATGTGATTGTATTTCGTCACATTGCATACATTTGTGATATCAGACAGGTTAAGATATTAAAAAGTCATTGGAGATTTTTTTTCTACAGTGTTGCATGATGGGAATCTCGTGCTTCACTGATATAGTCTAGTAAACAAAATAAACTACTTTTTCACCACTCTGTCTGCAAGTTCATTCCTAAACGGCATTTAACGCAGGTCGATGTGATGTGATATTATCAGAACACAAAGTGGTTACCGTCAGCCGAAAATTTTGGCACTGGAGAGAGTTGCCCTCCACTGATGTATTCAAGTATACTTACCTGGCAAGGGAGATACTGTGATCACGAAGGCAGTTCACCCAGGGCGAGGCTCAGCCATTGCACTCCGGCTGTGCTGACCCCTGCGAATTTCCCAAATGTGGAAATCTCGATTGCATAATTTATGGTAGTGGGGGACTGCGTTCGCGCTCTCCCCTGATATGTCTTGTTTAATGATAAAACTGCTGCTTGGCGGCAGGCTGGAGGAAGACTTGAGTCAACTGACCGGGATTATGAAGATCTTTGAAGTCAGTTTTGAAAGAGACGCTGTGGACCAATCGAAAGGTGGAAACATTTGTCTGGAGCCAAACATTGTTGGCATTTTGTGGAAACATCATGTTGCGAAATGCAAATGCAGCCCCATTCATGTGCGCTTCCAATATGAAATTGTCCATTCATGCACTAGTCCTCCTCGGCACAGAACAATGCACTAGGATTTCAACATTCAGAGCTTTTGTGTATTTATTCTGGCTCGTAGGATAGCTGCATGGGAAACTGTTGCTCATGATGTATTTGTCAGGAGTCATTGTATTTGTCCGTTTTTTCTCACTGGCAAGGCTGAAATATGTGCCCTCGCTTTGAAATGTTAGCAAGGTTTGTTTGTATTTCATCCAACTATCTGTGCTAAAAAGTGATGGCTACAGCATATGTAATTTCTTCCACTTTTTGAGTGACCCAAAGTTCAAGCTGCTTGTCTAATTGGTGAAAATGCAATGTCTGTTTATCAGACTCACTTTGACTTTAAATGGCGTACCAAGACTTTTCCTTTGCTTACGGCCATACCAACCTGAACAGGCCTAATCTCGGAAGCTAAGCATGATCGGGCCTGGTTAGTACTTGGATGGGAGACTGCCTGGGAATACCAGATGCTGCAAGCTTTTTGTCCACTGGGGTGTGCTCTTGCATTATTTCATCAGCAACACTGCTTTGTAGTAAGCATTTGATGCTGAATTTATTACGATCAAAGTTCCTTGTGCTGTCAGGGAGCCTTTGATTTATGAGACAAATAAGAATATCGTTACTGAATGCAGCTTGTGTGTGCTTGGTACTCCTTCGCCCTGTTCAAATGATCAAAGGAAATAATGCTGGTGAGGAGTGGAACTGGACTGATGTCTGATGGCCCTGTGTTTTCCATGGTGGAATTAGAACCCTTCTTTTACGGAGTAAATCAAAAGCTCAAGAGAATGTGAGATGTTATCGATAATAAATCAATTGGTTTCATGCATTTGTCTGTGTGTGTGTGTGTGTGTGTGTGTGTGTCTGAATGTGTTTGTATTTCGTCACATCGCATACATTTGTGATATCAGACAGGTTAAGATATTAAAAAGTCATTGGAGATTTTTTTCTACAGTGTTGCATGATGGGAATCTCGTGCTTCACTGATATAGTCCCTAGTAAACAAAATAAACTACTTTTTCACCACTCTGTCTGCAAGTTCATTCCTAAACGGCATTTAACGCAGGTCGATGTGATGTGATATTATCAGAACACAAAGTGGTTACCGTCAGCCGAAAATTTGGAACTGGAGAGAGTTGCCCTCCACTGATGTATTCAAGTCATACTTACCTGGCAAGGGAGATACTGTGATCACGAAGGCAGTTCACCCAGGGCGAGGCTCAGCCATTGCACTCCGGCTGTGCTGACCCCTGCGAATTTCCCAAATGTGGAAATCTCGATTGCATAATTTATGGTAGTGGGGGACTGCGTTCGCTCTCCCCTGATATGTCTTGTTTAATGATAAACTGTTGCTTGGCGGCAGGCTGGAGGAAGACTTGAGTCAACTGACCGGGATTATGAAGATCTTTGAAGTCAGTTTTGAAAGAGACGCTGTGGACCAATCGAAAGGTGGAAACATTTGTCTGGAGCCAAACATTGTTGGCATTTTGTGGAAACATCATGTTGTGGACCAATCGAAAGGTGGAAACATTTGTCTGGAGCCAAACATTGTTGGCATTTTGTGGAAACATCATGTTGCGAAATGCAGCCCCATTGCGCTTCCAATATGACATTGTCCATTCATGCACTACTCCTCCTCAGCACAGAACAATGCACTAGGATTTCAACATTCAGAGCTTTTGTGTATTTATTCTGGCTCGTAGGATAGCTGCATGGGAAACTGTTGCTCATGATGTATTTGTCAGGAGTCATTGTATTTGTCCGTTTTTTCTCACTGGCAAGGCTGAAATATGTGCCCTCGCTTTGAAATGTTAGCAAGGTTTGTTTGTATTTCATCCAACTATCTGTGCTAAAAAGTGATGGCTACAGCATATGTAATTTCTTCCACTTTTTGAGTGACCCAAAGTTCAAGCTGCTTGTCTAATTGGTGAAAATGCAATGTCTGTTTATCAGACTCACTTTGACTTTAAATGGCGTACCAAGACTTTTTCCTTGCTTACGGCCATACCAACCTGAACAGGCCTGATCTCGGAAGCTAAGCATGATCGGGCCTGGTTAGTACTTGGATGGGAGACTGCCTGGGAATACCAGATGCTGCAAGCTTTTTGTCCACTGGGGTGTGCTCTTGCATTATTTCATCAGCAACACTGCTTTGTAGTAAGCATTTGATGCTGAATTTATTACGATCAAAGTTCCTTGTGCTGTCAGGGAGCCTTTGATTTATGAGACAAATAAGAACATCGTTACTGAATGCAGCTTGTGTGTGCTTGGTACTCCTTCGCCCTGTTCAAATGATCAAAGGAAATAATGCTGGTGAGGAGTGGAACTGGACTGATGTCTGATGGCCCTGTGTTTTCCATGGTGGAATTAGAACCCTTCTTTTACGGAGTAAATCAAAAGCTCAAGAGAATGTGAGATGTTATCGATAATAAATCAATTGGTTTCATGCATTTGTCTGTGTGTGTGTGTGTGTGTGTGTGTGTGTGTGTGTGTGTGTCTGAATGTGATTGTATTTCGTCACATTGCATACATTTGTGATATCAGACAGGTTAAGATATTAAAAAGTCATTGGAGATTTTTTTTCTACAGTGTTGCATGATGGGAATCTCGTGCTTCACTGATATAGTCTAGTAAACAAAATAAACTACTTTTTCACCACTCTGTCTGCAAGTTCATTCCTAAACGGCATTTAACGCAGGTCGATGTGATGTGATATTATCAGAACACAAAGTGGTTACCGTCAGCCGAAAATGTTGGCACTGGAGAGAGTTGCCCTCCACTGATGTATTCAAGTCATACTTACCTGGCAAGGGAGATACTGTGATCAAGAAGGCAGTTCACCCAGGGCGAGGCTCAGCCATTGCACTCCGGCTGTGCTGACCCCTGCGAATTTCCCAAATGTGGAAATCTCGATTGCATAATTTATGGTAGTGGGGGACTGCGTTCGCGCTCTCCCCTGATATGTCTTGTTTAATGATAAACTGTTGCTTGGTGGCAGGCTTGAGGAAGACTTGAGTCAACTGACCAGGCTTATGAAGATCTTTGAAGTCACTTTTGAAAGAGACATTGTGGACCAATCGAAAGTTGGAAACATTTGTCTGGAGCCAAACATTGTTGGCATTTTGTGGAAACATCATGTTGCGAAATGCAGCCCCATTGCGCTTCCAATATGAAATTGTCCATTCATGCACTAGTCCTCCTCGGCACAGAACAATGCACTAGGATTTCAACATTCAGAGCTTTTGTGTATTTATTCTGGCTAGTAGGATAGCTGCATGGGAAACTGTTGCTCATGATGTATTTGTCAGGAGTCATTGTATTTGTCCGTTTTTTCTCACTGGCAAGGCTGAAATATGTGCCCTCGCTTTGAAATGTTAGCAAGGTTTGTTTGTATTTCATCCAACTATCTGTGCTAAAAAGTGATGGCTACAGCATATGTAATTTCTTCCACTTTTTGAGTGACCCAAAGTTCAAGCTGCTTGTCTAATTGGTGAAAATGCAATGTCTGTTTATCAGACTCACTTTGACTTTAAATGGCGTACCAAGACTTTTTCCTTTGCTTACGGCCATACCAACCTGAACAGGCCTGATCTCGGAAGCTAAGCATGATCGGGCCTGGTTAGTACTTGGATGGGAGACTGCCTGGGAATACCAGATGCTGCAAGCTTTTTGTCCACTGGGGTGTGCTCTTGCATTATTTCATCAGCAACACTGCTTTGTAGTAAGCATTTGATGCTGAATTTATTACGATCAAAGTTCCTTGTGCTGTCAGGGAGCCTTTGATTTATGAGACAAATAAGAACATCGTTACTGAATGCAGCTTGTGTGTGCTTGGTACTCCTTCGCCCTGTTCAAATGATCAAAGGAAATAATGCTGGTGAGGAGTGGAACTGGACTGATGTCTGATGGCCCTGTGTTTTCCATGGTGGAATTAGAACCCTTCTTTTACGGAGTAAATCAAAAGCTCAAGAGAATGTGAGATGTTATCGATAATAAATCAATTGGTTTCATGCATTTGTCTGTGTGTGTGTGTATGTGTGTGTGTCTGAATGTGATTGTATTTCGTCACATTGCATACATTTGTGATATCAGACAGGTTAAGATATTAAAAAGTCATTGGAGATTTTTTTTTCTACAGTGTTGCATGATGGGAATCTCGTGCTTCACTGATATAGTCTAGTAAACAAAATAAACTACTTTTTCACCACTCTGTCTGCAAGTTCATTCCTAAACGGCATTTAACGCAGGTCGATGTGATGTGATATTATCAGAACACAAAGTGGTTACCGTCAGCCGAAAAGGTTGGCACTGGAGAGAGTTGCCCTCCACTGATGTATTCAAGTCATACTTACCTGGCAAGGGAGATACTGTGATCAAGAAGGCAGTTCACCCAGGGCGAGGCTCAGCCATTGCACTCCGGCTGTGCTGACCCCTGCGAATTTCCCAAATGTGGAAATCTCGATTGCATAATTTATGGTAGTGGGGGACTGCGTTCGCGCTCTCCCCTGATATGTCTTGTTTAATGATAAAACTGCTGCTTGGCGGCAGGCTTGAGGAAGACTTGAGTCAACTGACCAGGCTTATGAAGATCTTTGAAGTCACTTTTGAAAGAGACATTGTGGACCAATCGAAAGTTGGAAACATTTGTCTGGAGCCAAACATTGTTGGCATTTTGTGGAAACATCATGTTGCGAAATGCAGCCCCATTGCGCTTCCAATATGAAATTGTCCATTCATGCACTACACCTCCTCAGAACAGAACAATGCACTAGGATTTCAACATTCAGAGCTTTTGTGTATTTATTCTGGCTTGTAGGATAGCTGCATGGGAAACTGTTGCTCATGATGTATTTGTCAGGAGTCATTGTATTTGTCCGTTTTTTCTCACTGGCAAGGCTGAAATATGTGCCCTCGCTTTGAAATGTTAGCAAGGTTTGTTTGTATTTCATCCAACTATCTGTGCTAAAAAGTGATGGCTACAGCATATGTAATTTCTTCCACTTTTTGAGTGACCCAAAGTTCAAGCTGCTTGTCTAATTGGTGAAAATGCAATGTCTGTTTATCAGACTCACTTTGACTTTAAATGGCGTACCAAGACTTTTTCCTTTGCTTACGGCCATACCAACCTGAACAGGCCTGATCTCGGAAGCTAAGCATGATCGGGCCTGGTTAGTACTTGGATGGGAGACTGCCTGGGAATACCAGATGCTGCAAGCTTTTTGTCCACTGGGGTGTGCTCTTGCATTATTTCATCAGCAACACTGCTTTGTAGTAAGCATTTGATGCTGAATTTATTACGATCAAAAGTTCCTTGTGCTGTCAGGGAGCCTTTGATTTATGAGACAAATAAGAATATCGTTACTGAATGCAGCTTGTGTGTGCTTGGTACTCCTTCGCCCTGTTCAAATGATCAAAGGAAATAATGCTGGTGAGGAGTGGAACTGGACTGATGTCTGATGGCCCTGTGTTTTCCATGGTGGAATTAGAACCCTTCTTTTACGGAGTAAATCAAAAGCACGAGAGAATGTGAGATGTTATCGATAATAAATCAATTGGTTTCATGCATTTGTCTGTGTGTGTGTGTGTGTGTGTGTGTGTGTGTCTGAATGTGTTTGTATTTCGTCACATCGCATACATTTGTGATATCAGACAGGTTAAGATATTAAAAAGTCATTGGTGATTTTTTTTCTACAGTGTTGCATGATGGGAATCTCGTGCTTCACTGATATAGTCTAGTAAACAAAATAAACTACTTTTTCACCACTCTGACTGCAAGTGCATTCCTAAACGACATTTAACGCAGGTCGATGTGATGTGATATTATCAGAACACAAAGTGGTTACCGTCAGCCGAAAATTTTGGCACTGGAGAGAGTTGCCCTCCACTGATGTATTCAAGTCATACTTACCTGGCAAGGGAGATACTGTGATCAAGAAGGCAGTTCACCCAGGGCGAGGCTCAGCCATTGCACTCCGGCTGTGCTGACCCCTGCGAATTTCCCAAATGTGGAAATCTCGATTGCATAATTTATGGTAGTGGGGGACTGCGTTCGCGCTCTCCCCTGATATGTCTTGTTTAATGATAAAACTGCTGCTTGGCGGCAGGCTTGAGGAAGACTTGAGTCAACTGACCATTATGAAGATCTTTGAAGTGAAGATCTTTGTGGAAATCACTTTGAAAGAGAAACATTGTTGGACCAATCGAAAGTTGGAAACATTTGTCTGGAGCCAAACATTGTTGGCATTTTGTGGAAACATCATGTTGCGAAATGCAGCCCCATTGCGCTTCCAATATGAAATTGTCCATTCATGCACTAGTCCTCCTCGGCACAGAACAATGCACTAGGATTTCAACATTCAGAGCTTTTGTGTATTTATTCTGGCTAGTAGGATAGCTGCATGGGAAACTGTTGCTCATGATGTATTTGTCAGGAGTCATTGTATTTGTCCGTTTTTTCTCACTGGCAAGGCTGAAATATGTGCCCTCGCTTTGAAATGTTAGCAAGGTTTGTTTGTATTTCATCCAACTATCTGTGCTAAAAAGTGATGGCTACAGCATATGTAATTTCTTCCACTTTTTGAGTGACCCAAAGTTCAAGCTGCTTGTCTAATTGGTGAAAATGCAATGTCTGTTTATCAGACTCACTTTGACTTTAAATGGCGTACCAAGACTTTTTCCTTTGCTTACGGCCATACCAACCTGAACAGGCCTGATCTCATCTGGAGCTAAGCATGATCGGGCCTGGTTAGTACTTGGATGGGAGACTGCCTGGGAATACCAGATGCTGCAAGCTTTTTGTCCACTGGGGTGTGCTCTTGCATTATTTCATCAGCAACACTGCTTTGTAGTAAGCATTTGATGCTGAATTTATTACGATCAAAGTTCCTTGTGCTGTCAGGGAGCCTTTGATTTATGAGACAAATAAGAACATCGTTACTGAATGCAGCTTGTGTGTGCTTGGTACTCCTTCGCCCTGTTCAAATGATCAAAGGAAATAATGCTGGTGAGGAGTGGAACTGGACTGATGTCTGATGGCCCTGTGTTTTCCATGGTGGAATTAGAACCCTTCTTTTACGGAGTAAATCAAAAGCACGAGAGAATGTGAGATGTTATCGATAATAAATCAATTGGTTTCATGCATTTGTGTGTGTGTGTGTGTGTGTGTGTGTCTGAATGTGTTTGTGTGTGTGTGTGTGTCTGAATGTGTTTGTATTTCGTCACATCGCATACATTTGTGATATCAGACAGGTTAAGATATTAAAAAGTCATTGGAGATTTTTTTCTACAGTGTTGCATGATGGGAATCTCGTGCTTCACTGATATAGTCTAGTAAACAAAATAAACTACTTTTTCACCACTCTGTCTGCAAGTTCATTCCTAAACGGCATTTAACGCAGGTCGATGTGATGTGATATTATCAGAACACAAAGTGGTTACCGTCAGCCGAAAAGGTTGGCACTGGAGAGAGTTGCCCTCCACTGATGTATTCAAGTCATACTTACCTGGCAAGGGAGATACTGTGATCAAGAAGGCAGTTCACCCAGGGCGAGGCTCAGCCATTGCACTCCGGCTGTGCTGACCCCTGCGAATTTCCCAAATGTGGAAATCTCGATTGCATAATTTATGGTAGTGGGGGACTGCGTTCGCGCTCTCCCCTGATATGTCTTGTTTAATGATAAAACTGCTGCTTGGCGGCAGGCTTGAGGAAGACTTGAGTCAACTGACCAGGCTTATGAAGATCTTTGAAGTCACTTTTGAAAGAGACATTGTGGACCAATCGAAAGTTGGAAACATTTGTCTGGAGCCAAACATTGTTGGCATTTTGTGGAAACATCATGTTGCGAAATGCAGCCCCATTGCGCTTCCAATATGAAATTGTCCATTCATGCACTAGTCCTCCTCGGCACAGAACAATGCACTAGGATTTCAACATTCAGAGCTTTTGTGTATTTATTCTGGCTAGTAGGATAGCTGCATGGGAAACTGTTGCTCATGATGTATTTGTCAGGAGTCATTGTATTTGTCCGTTTTTTCTCACTGGCAAGGCTGAAATATGTGCCCTCGCTTTGAAATGTTAGCAAGGTTTGTTTGTATTTCATCCAACTATCTGTGCTAAAAAGTGATGGCTACAGCATATGTAATTTCTTCCACTTTTTGAGTGACCCAAAGTTCAAGCTGCTTGTCTAATTGGTGAAAATGCAATGTCTGTTTATCAGACTCACTTTGACTTTAAATGGCGTACCAAGACTTTTTCCTTTGCTTACGGCCATACCAACCTGAACAGGCCTGATCTCGAAGCTAAGCATGATCGGGCCTGGTTAGTACTTGGATGGGAGACTGCCTGGGAATACCAGATGCTGCAAGCTTTTTGTCCACTGGGGTGTGCTCTTGCATTATTTCATCAGCAACACTGCTTTGTAGTAAGCATTTGATGCTGAATTTATTACGATCAAAGTTCCTTGTGCTGTCAGGGAGCCTTTGATTTATGAGACAAATAAGAACATCGTTACTGAATGCAGCTTGTGTGTGCTTGGTACTCCTTCGCCCTGTTCAAATGATCAAAGGAAATAATGCTGGTGAGGAGTGGAACTGGACTGATGTCTGATGGCCCTGTGTTTTCCATGGTGGAATTAGAACCCTTCTTTTACGGAGTAAATCAAAAGCTCAAGAGAATGTGAGATGTTATCGATAATAAATCAATTGGTTTCATGCATTTGCTGTGTGTGTGTGTATGTGTGTGTGTGTGTGTGTGTGTGTGAATGTGATTGTATTTCGTCACATTGCATACATTTGTGATATCAGACAGGTTAAGATATTAAAAAGTCATTGGAGATTTTTTTTTCTACAGTGTTGCATGATGGGAATCTCGTGCTTCACTGATATAGTCTAGTAAACAAAATAAACTACTTTTTCACCACTCTGTCTGCAAGTTCATTCCTAAACGGCATTTAACGCAGGTCGATGTGATGTGATATTATCAGAACACAAAGTGGTTACCGTCAGCCGAAAATTTTGGCACTGGAGAGAGTTGCCCTCCACTGATGTATTCAAGTCATACTTACCTGGCAAGGGAGATACTGTGATCAAGAAGGCAGTTCACCCAGGGCGAGGCTCAGCCATTGCACTCCGGCTGTGCTGACCCCTGCGAATTTCCCAAATGTGGAAATCTCGATTGCATAATTTATGGTAGTGGGGGACTGCGTTCGCGCTCTCCCCTGATATGTCTTGTTTAATGATAAAACTGCTGCTTGGCGGCAGGCTTGAGGAAGACTTGAGTCAACTGACCAGGCTTATGAAGATCTTTGAAGTCACTTTTGAAAGAGACATTGTGGACCAATCGAAAGTTGGAAACATTTGTCTGGAGCCAAACATTGTTGGCATTTTGTGGAAACATCATGTTGCGAAATGCAGCCCCATTGCGCTTCCAATATGAAATTGTCCATTCATGCACTAGTCCTCCTCGGCACAGAACAATGCACTAGGATTTCAACATTCAGAGCTTTTGTGTATTTATTCTGGCTAGTAGGATAGCTGCATGGGAAACTGTTGCTCATGATGTATTTGTCAGGAGTCATTGTATTTGTCCGTTTTTTCACTGGCAAGGCTGAATATGTGCCCTCGCTTTGAAATGTTAGCAAGGTTTGTTTGTATTTCATCCAACTATCTGTGCTAAAAAGTGATGGCTACAGCATATGTAATTTCTTCCACTTTTTGAGTGACCCAAAGTTCAAGCTGCTTGTCTAATTGGTGAAAATGCAATGTCTGTTTATCAGACTCACTTTGACTTTAAATGGCGTACCAAGACTTTTTCCTTTGCTTACGGCCATACCAACCTGAACAGGCCTGATCTCGGATCTCTAAGCTAAGCATGATCGGGCCTGGTTAGTACTTGGATGGGAGACTGCCTGGGAATACCAGATGCTGCAAGCTTTTTGTCCACTGGGGTGTGCTCTTGCATTATTTCATCAGCAACACTGCTTTGTAGTAAGCATTTGATGCTGAATTTATTACGATCAAAGTTCCTTGTGCTGTCAGGGAGCCTTTGATTTATGAGACAAATAAGAACATCGTTACTGAATGCAGCTTGTGTGTGCTTGGTACTCCTTCGCCCTGTTCAAATGATCAAAGGAAATAATGCTGGTGAGGAGTGGAACTGGACTGATGTCTGATGGCCCTGTGTTTTCCATGGTGGAATTAGAACCCTTCTTTTACGGAGTAAATCAAAAGCTCAAGAGAATGTGAGATGTTATCGATAATAAATCAATTGGTTTCATGCATTTGTCTGTGTGTGTGTGTATGTGTGTGTGTCTGAATGTGATTGTATTTCGTCACATTGCATACATTTGTGATATCAGACAGGTTAAGATATTAAAAAGTCATTGGAGATTTTTTTCTACAGTGTTGCATGATGGGAATCTCGTGCTTCACTGATATAGTCTAGTAAACAAAATAAACTACTTTTTCACCACTCTGTCTGCAAGTTCATTCCTAAACGGCATTTAACGCAGGTCGATGTGATGTGATATTATCAGAACACAAAGTGGTTACCGTCAGCCGAAAAGGTTGGCACTGGAGAGAGTTGCCCTCCACTGATGTATTCAAGTCATACTTACCTGGCAAGGGAGATACTGTGATCAAGAAGGCAGTTCACCCAGGGCGAGGCTCAGCCATTGCACTCCGGCTGTGCTGACCCCTGCGAATTTCCCAAATGTGGAAATCTCGATTGCATAATTTATGGTAGTGGGGGACTGCGTTCGCGCTCTCCCCTGATATGTCTTGTTTAATGATAAAACTGCTGCTTGGCGGCAGGCTTGAGGAAGACTTGAGTCAACTGACCAGGCTTATGAAGATCTTTGAAGTCACTTTTGAAAGAGACATTGTGGACCAATCGAAAGTTGGAAACATTTGTCTGGAGCCAAACATTGTTGGCATTTTGTGGAAACATCATGTTGCGAAATGCAGCCCCATTGCGCTTCCAATATGAAATTGTCCATTCATGCACTAGTCCTCCTCACACAGAACAATGCACTAGGATAGGATTTCAACATAGAGCTTTTGTGTATTTATTCTGGCTAGTAGGATAGCTGCATGGGAAACTGTTGCTCATGATGTATTTGTCAGGAGTCATTGTATTTGTCCGTTTTTTCTCACTGGCAAGGCTGAAATATGTGCCCTCGCTTTGAAATGTTAGCAAGGTTTGTTTGTATTTCATCCAACTATCTGTGCTAAAAAGTGATGGCTACAGCATATGTAATTTCTTCCACTTTTTGAGTGACCCAAAGTTCAAGCTGCTTGTCTAATTGGTGAAAATGCAATGTCTGTTTATCAGACTCACTTTGACTTTAAATGGCGTACCAAGACTTTTTCCTTTGCTTACGGCCATACCAGCCTGAACAGGCCTGATCTCGGATCTCGCTAAGCATGATCGGGCCTGGTTAGTACTTGGATGGGAGACTGCCTGGGAATACCAGATGCTGCAAGCTTTTTGTCCACTGGGGTGTGCTCTTGCATTATTTCATCAGCAACACTGCTTTGTAGTAAGCATTTGATGCTGAATTTATTACGATCAAAGTTCCTTGTGCTGTCAGGGAGCCTTTGATTTATGAGACAAATAAGAACATCGTTACTGAATGCAGCTTGTGTGTGCTTGGTACTCCTTCGCCCTGTTCAAATGATCAAAGGAAATAATGCTGGTGAGGAGTGGAACTGGACTGATGTCTGATGGCCCTGTGTTTTCCATGGTGGAATTAGAACCCTTCTTTTACGGAGTAAATCAAAAGCTCAAGAGAATGTGAGATGTTATCGATAATAAATCAATTGGTTTCATGCATTTGTCTGTGTGTGTGTGTGTATGTGTGTGTGTCTGAATGTGATTGTATTTCGTCACATTGCATACATTTGTGATATCAGACAGGTTAAGATATTAAAAAGTCATTGGAGATTTTTTTTCTACAGTGTTGCATGATGGGAATCTCGTGCTTCACTGATATAGTCTAGTAAACAAAATAAACTACTTTCACCACTCTGTCTGCAAGTTCATTCCTAAACGGCATTTAACGCAGGTCGATGTGATGTGATATTATCAGAACACAAAGTGGTTACCGTCAGCCGAAAAGGTTGGCACTGGAGAGAGTTGCCCTCCACTGATGTATTCAAGTCATACTTACCTGGCAAGGGAGATACTGTGATCACGAAGGCAGTTCACCCAGGGCGAGGCTCAGCCATTGCACTCCGGCTGTGCTGACCCCTGTGCGAATTTCCCAAATGTGGAAATCTCGATTGCATAATTTATGGTAGTGGGGGACTGCGTTCGCGCTCTCCCCTGATATGTCTTGTTTAATGATAAACTGTTGCTTGGTGGCAGGCTTGAGGAAGACTTGAGTCAACTGACCAGGCTTATGAAGATCTTTGAAGTCACTTTTGAAAGAGACATTGTGGACCAATCGAAAGTTGGAAACATTTGTCTGGAGCCAAACATTGTTGGCATTTTGTGGAAACATCATGTTGCGAAATGCAGCCCCATTGCGCTTCCAATATGAAATTGTCCATTCATGCACTAGTCCTCCTCGGCACAGAACAATGCACTAGGATTTCAACATTCAGAGCTTTTGTGTATTTATTCTGGCTAGTAGGATAGCTGCATGGGAAACTGTTGCTCATGATGTATTTGTCAGGAGTCATTGTATTTGTCCGTTTTTTCTCACTGGCAAGGCTGAAATATGTGCCCTCGCTTTGAAATGTTAGCAAGGTTTGTTTGTATTTCATCCAACTATCTGTGCTAAAAAGTGATGGCTACAGCATATGTAATTTCTTCCACTTTTTGAGTGACCCAAAGTTCAAGCTGCTTGTCTAATTGGTGAAAATGCAATGTCTGTTTATCAGACTCACTTTGACTTTAAATGGCGTACCAAGACTTTTTCCTTTGCTTACGGCCATACCAACCTGAACAGGCCTGATCTCGGAAGCTAAGCATGATCGGGCCTGGTTAGTACTTGGATGGGAGACTGCCTGGGAATACCAGATGCTGCAAGCTTTTTGTCCACTGGGGTGTGCTCTTGCATTATTTCATCAGCAACACTGCTTTGTAGTAAGCATTTGATGCTGAATTTATTACGATCAAAGTTCCTTGTGCTGTCAGGGAGCCTTTGATTTATGAGACAAATAAGAACATCGTTACTGAATGCAGCTTGTGTGTGCTTGGTACTCCTTCGCCCTGTTCAAATGATCAAAGGAAATAATGCTGGTGAGGAGTGGAACTGGACTGATGTCTGATGGCCCTGTGTTTTCCATGGTGGAATTAGAACCCTTCTTTTACGGAGTAAATCAAAAGCTCAAGAGAATGTGAGATATTATCGATAATAAATCAATTGGTTTCATGCATTTGTCTGTGTGTGTGTGTGTGTGTGTGTGTGTCTGAATGTGATTGTATTTCGTCACATTGCATACATTTGTGATATCAGACAGGTTAAGATATTAAAAAGTCATTGGAGATTTTTTTTTTCTACAGTTGTTGCATGATGGGAATCTCGTGCTTCACTGATATAGTCTTGTAAACAAAATAAACTACTTTTTCACCACTCTGACTGCAAGTGCATTCCTAAACGACATTTAACGCAGGTCGATGTGATGTGATATTATCAGAACACAAAGTGGTTACCGTCAGCCGAAAATTTTGGAACTGGAGAGAGTTGCCCTCCACTGATGTATTCAAGTCATACTTACCTGGCAAGGGAGATACTGTGATCACGAAGGCAGTTCACCCAGGGCGAGGCTCAGCCATTGCACTCCGGCTGTGCTGACCCCTGCGAATTTCCCAAATGTGGAAATCTCGATTGCATAATTTATGGTAGTGGGGGACTGCGTTCGCGCTCTCCCCTGATGTCTTGTTTAATGATAAACTGTTGCTTGGCGGCAGGCTGGAGGAAGACTTGAGTCAACTGACCGGGATTATGAAGATCTTTGAAGTCAGTTTTGAAGAGACGTTGTGAAAGAGACATTGTGGACCAATCGAAAGTTGGAAACATTTGTCTGGAGCCAAACATTGTTGGCATTTTGTGGAAACATCATGTTGCGGTGAAATGCAGCCCCATTGCGCTTCCAATATGAAATTGTCCATTCATGCACTACTCCTCCTCAGCACAGAACAATGCACTAGGATTTCAACATTCAGAGCTTTTGTGTATTTATTCTGGCTCGTAGGATAGCTGCATGGGAAACTGTTGCTCATGATGTATTTGTCAGGAGTCATTGTATTTGTCCGTTTTTTCTCACTGGCAAGGCTGAAATATGTGCCCTCGCTTTGAAATGTTAGCAAGGTTTGTTTGTATTTCATCCAACTATCTGTGCTAAAAAGTAATGGCTACAGCATATGTAATTTCTTCCACTTTTTGAGTGACCCAAAGTTCAAGCTGCTTGTCTAATTGGTGAAAATGCAATGTCTGTTTATCAGACTCACTTTGACTTTAAATGGCGTACCAAGACTTGTTCCTTTGCTTACGGCCATACCAACCTGAACAGGCCTGATCTCGGATCTCGGAAGCATGATCGTGCCTGGTTAGTACTTGGATGGGAGACTGCCTGGGAATACCAGATGCTGCAAGCTTTTTGTCCACTGGGGTGTGCTCTTGCATTATTTCATCAGCAACACTGCTTTGTAGTAAGCATTTGATGCTGAATTTATTACGATCAAAGTTCCTTGTGCTGTCAGGGAGCCTTTGATTTATGAGACAAATAAGAATATCGTTACTGAATGCAGCTTGTGTGTGCTTGGTACTCCTTCGCCCTGTTCAAATGATCAAAGGAAATAATGCTGGTGAGGAGTGGAACTGGACTGATGTCTGATGGCCCTGTGTTTTCCATGGTGGAATTAGAACCCTTCTTTTACGGAGTAAATCAAAAGCTCAAGAGAATGTGAGATGTTGTTATCGATAATAAATCAATTGGTTTCATGCATTTGTCTGTGTGTGTGTGTGTGTGTGTGTGTCTGAATGTGTTTGTATTTCGTCACATCGCATACATTTGTGATATCAGACAGGTTAAGATATTAAAAAGTCATTGGTGATTTTTTTTCTACAGTGTTGCATGATGGGAATCTCGTGCTTCACTGATATAGTCTAGTAAACAAAATAAACTACTTTTTCACCACTCTGACTGCAAGTGCATTCCTAAACGACATTTAACGCAGGTCGATGTGATGTGATATTATCAGAACACAAAGTGGTTACCGTCAGCCGAAAATTTTGGCACTGGAGAGAGTTGCCCTCCACTGATGTATTCAAGTCATACTTACCTGGCAAGGGAGATACTGTGATCACGAAGGCAGTTCACCCAGGGCGAGGCTCAGCCATTGCACTCCGGCTGTGCTGACCCCTGCGAATTTCCCAAATGTGGAAATCTCGATTGCATAATTTATGGTAGTGGGGGACTGCGTTCGCGCTCTCCCCTGATGTCTTGTTTAATGATAAACTGTTGCTTGGCGGCAGGCTGGAGGAAGACTTGAGTCAACTGACCGGGATTATGAAGATCTTTGAAGTCAGTTTTGAAAGAGACGTTGTGGACCAATCGAAAGGTGGAAACATTTGTCTGGAGCCAAACATTGTTGGCATTTTGTGGAAACATCATGTTGCGAAATGCAGCCCCATTGCGCTTCCAATATGACATTGTCCATTCATGCACTACTCCTCCTCAGCACAGAACAATGCACTAGGATTTCAACATTCAGAGCTTTTGTGTATTTATTCTGGCTCGTAGGATAGCTGCATGGGAAACTGTTGCTCATGATGTATTTGTCAGGAGTCATTGTATTTGTCCGTTTTTTCTCACTGGCAAGGCTGAAATATGTGCCCTCGCTTTGAAATGTTAGCAAGGTTTGTTTGTATTTCATCCAACTATCTGTGCTAAAAAGTAATGGCTACAGCATATGTAATTTCTTCCACTTTTTGAGTGACCCAAAGTTCAAGCTGCTTGTCTAATTGGTGAAAATGCAATGTCTGTTTATCAGACTCACTTTGACTTTAAATGGCGTACCAAGACTTGTTCCTTTGCTTACGGCCATACCAGCCTGAACACGCCCGATCTCATCTGATCTCGGAAGCTAAGCCTGGTTAGTACTTGGATGGGAGACTGCCTGAGAATACCAGGTGCTGCAAGCTTTTTGTCCACTGGGGTGTGCTCTTGCATTATTTCATCAGCAACACTGCTTTGTAGTAAGCATTTGATGCTGAATTTATTACGATCAAAGTTCCTTGTGCTGTCAGGGAGCCTTTGATTTATGAGACAAATAAGAATATCGTTACTGAATGCAGCTTGTGTGTGCTTGGTACTCCTTCGCCCTGTTCAAATGATCAAAGGAAATAATGCTGGTGAGGAGTGGAACTGGACTGATGTCTGATGGCCCTGTGTTTTCCATGGTGGAATTAGAACCCTTCTTTTACGGAGTAAATCAAAAGCACGAGAGAATGTGAGATGTTATCGATAATAAATCAATTGGTTTCATGCATTTGTCTGTGTGTGTGTGTGTGTGTGTGTGTGTGTGTGTGTCTGAATGTGTTTGTATTTCGTCACATCGCATACATTTGTGATATCAGACAGGTTAAGATATTAAAAAGTCATTGGTGATTTTTTTTCTACAGTGTTGCATGATGGGAATCTCGTGCTTCACTGATATAGTCTAG
The DNA here is from genome assembly GCF_036934945.1 of Oncorhynchus masou masou. Taxonomy (NCBI): domain Eukaryota; kingdom Metazoa; phylum Chordata; class Actinopteri; order Salmoniformes; family Salmonidae; genus Oncorhynchus; species Oncorhynchus masou. The sequence continues at coordinate 12,145,516 of NC_088240.1, read as the reverse complement.
TAAACAAAATAAACTACTTTTTCACCACTCTGACTGCAAGTGCATTCCTAAACGACATTTAACGCAGGTCGATGTGATGTGATATTATCAGAACACAAAGTGGTTACCGTCAGCCGAAAATTTTGGCACTGGAGAGAGTTGCCCTCCACTGATGTATTCAAGTCATACTTACCTGGCAAGGGAGATACTGTGATCACGAAGGCAGTTCACCCAGGGCGAGGCTCAGCCATTGCACTCCGGCTGTGCTGACCCCTGCGAGATTTCCCAAATGTGGAAATCTCGATTGCATAATTTATGGTAGTGGGGACTGCGTTCGCGCTCTCCCCTGATATGTCTTGTTTAATGATAAACTGTTGCTTGGCGGCAGGCTTGGAGGAAGACTTGAGTCAACTGACCGGGATTATCAAGACCAGGAAAGAGCTTATGAAGATCTTTGAAGTCAGTTTTGAAAGAGACGCTGTGGACCAATCGAAAGGTGGAAACATTTGTCTGGAGCCAAACATTGTTGGCATTTTGTGGAAACATCATGTTGCCAAATGCAGCCCCATTGCGCTTCCAATATGAAATTGTCCATTCATGCACTACTCCTCCTCAGCACAGAACAATGCACTAGGATTACAACATTCAGAGCTTTTGTGTATTTATCCTGGCTCGTAGGATAGCTGCATGGGAAACTGTTGCTCATGATGTATTTGTCAGGAGTCATTGTATTTGTCCGTTTTTTCTCACTGGCAAGGCTGAAATATGTGCCCTCGCTTTGAAATGTTAGCAAGGTTTGTTTGTATTTCATCCAACTATCTGTGCTAAAAAGTAATGGCTACAGCATATGTAATTTCAGCCACTTTTTGAGTGACCCAAAGTTCAAGCTGCTTGTCTAATTGGTGAAAATGCAATGTCTGTTTATCAGACTCACTTTGACTTTAAATGGCGTACCAAGACTTGTTCCATTGCTTACGGCCATACCAGCCTGAACACGCCCGATCTCATCTGATCTCGGAAGCTAAGCCTGGTTAGTACTTGGATGGGAGACTGCCTGAGAATACCAGGTGCTGCAAGCTTTTTGTCCACTGGGGTGTGCTCTTGCATTATTTCATCAGCAACACTGCTTTGTAGTAAGCATTTGATGCTGAATTTATTACGATCAAAGTTCCTTGTGCTGTCAGGGAGCCTTTGATTTATGAGACAAATAAGAATATCGTTACTGGATGCAGCTTGTGTGTGCTTGGTACTCCTTCGCCCTGTTCAAATGATCAAAGGAAATAATGCTGGTGAGGAGTGGAACTGGACTGATGTCTGATGGCCCTGTGTTTTCCATGGTGGAATTAGAACCCTTCTTTTACGGAGTAAATCAAAAGCTCAAGAGAATGTGAGATGTTATCGATAATAAATCAATTGGTTTCATGCATTTGTCTGTGTGT
>NC_088240.1:12095629-12143998 GCF_036934945.1 Oncorhynchus masou masou | reverse complement strand
CGTGTGGAAATCTCGATTGCAAAATTTATGGTATTGGATTACTGCAGTCATGCTCTCCCCTTAATTGTTTTTTCATAATAAACTGTTGCTTTTCTTGAGGATGTCGTGAGTCAACTGACCATGCTTATGAAGATCTCTGAAATAATTTTTAAAGAGACTTTTTTGGACCAATGTTAAGCCTAATTTGTTGTATGCTACATGGATTTTATGCATCGTCGATACTTCAATCAAGAGATAGTGGTGAACCCGCTTGTTTATCACTTTGTTTGAACTTCATTTTAACAAAATTTATTAAAGTACTTATTCGAGCTAATACATCAATCAGGAGATATAAACCGCTCTGACCTCCCCCTGCCTTATTAACTGGTCTGCTGCTACCGGACTCAAATTTTAGAATTGTTCCTTAAACCGTTTGCGCAACTTTGTAGCAAAACAGACGGTGTTGGCACAGATGGGTGACAATGTGTAAACTATATAAATACATTAGCACAATGAGCACTTGTCTCTCCAATTCATCATTTACAGTTGTTGGTTTTTTAACTAGTTAATTTTAACCATTTTAGCATTGACATAAAATCTGTCAAAACAACTCAAGACAAGACAAGACATGGTATCAATAGCAAGATTACACTATCTGAAATGAATCTCAATACATGGTTATTTCTTGTCCTAGCTGTCTAGCCATACAGTATCACAACACCGGACTTCTGCCCCATTGAAGCCTGCACATTGTTTTCCTGACGTTGTCAGCTACTCAAAGCTGGGACGAGAGACTGAAAAACAGCAATCTCTCAATAGCCAACAACACATTAGAGGCTGCTGCCTATATACATAGATTTGAAATCACTGGCCACTTTCATAAATGGAACACTAGTCCCTTTAACAATGTGTAAATATTTTGCATTACTCATCTCATATGTATGTACTGTATTATATTCTACTGTATCTTAGTCTATGCTGCTCTGACATTGCTCATCCATACTGTGCAGCCGTATTCATCGACTTGGCCAAGGCTTTTGACTGTCAATCACCACATTCTTATCGGCAGGCAGACTCAACAGGCTTGGTTTCTCAAATGACTGCCTCACCAACTACTTCTCTGATAGAGTTCAGTGTGTCAAATCAGAGGGCCTGTTGTCCGGACCTCTGGCAGTCTCTATGGGGGTGCCACAGGGTTCAATTCTCAGGCCAACTCTTTTCTTTAAACATCAATGATGTCACTCTTGCTGCTGGCGATTCTCTGATCCACCTCTACGCAGACGACACCATTCTGTATACTTCTGGCCCTTCCTTGGACACGGTGTTAACTAACCTCCAGACAAGCTTCAATGCCATATGTTACGTTCCCCAGTTTCTGTGTTGAAGTTTGTGTATTTGAGTGTTTCAGGAGATGGCTTCCTGAAATCCCCCAACAGCTGATTGGTTGACTCCATGGCTAATTGGAGCTGACCCCGCCCCCTCGTCAAGATGCAGCTGTCTCCAATTACCCATTCCTTCTGAAGCTATATGAAAGCCAGTGTTCTGTTCAGAAGAGAGATCGTTGCTGGGAAGTCATTGCAGAGAGATTGATTGTGATATTGATCATTGCTGAGAGAGGAAGTTGATGGCTGAGGGTTATAGCATGTTGGTATGTACTGTGTTAGTTGTTGCTGGGAGCAGTTGGTATGTTCTTTGAGTTTGTTGCTCAGATAGAGCTTATTTAATGTCCTTTTGTTTCTTAGTTTTTTTGAGAAATTGTTTGTTCTCCTGTTCCATTTCTTCCCAGGGGGGAAGGGGAAGGCACCTAGGGAGTGCTTCGGCAAGAGGCCCGCAGGCATACATATACCCGTAGTATATTCACTGTCTAGGCACACTAGGTAAGACCTGGGCGGACCACCCCCTGTATTTTGGTTAGGGCACCAGGTGGTGCTAAATTAGTTAAAACCTTTTGTGACTCCCAAACCCGTATGCGGGAGCGTAATCATCGCCTGAAACTAATTAGCATAACGCAACGGACATAAATATTCCTAGAAAATATTCCTATTCATGAAAATCACAAATTAAATATTGAGACACAGCTTAGCCTTTTGGTAATCACCCTGTCATCTCAGATTTTCAAAATATGCTTTACAGCCAACGCTAGACAAGCATTTGTGTAAGTTTATCGATAGCCTAGCATAGCATTATGCCTTCCTAGCAGCAGACAACCTTGTCACGGAAATCAGAAAAGCAATCAAATGAAATCGTTTACCTTTGAACTTCGGATGTTTTCACTCACGAGACTCCCAGGTAGATATCTAAAGTTCATTTTTTTCCCAAAAGATAATTTTTGTAGGCGAAATAGCTCCATTTGTTCTTCACGTTTGGCTGAGAAATCGCCCGTAAATTGCGGTCACCACAATGCCGAAAAACATTCCAAATTAGCTCCATAATATCGACAGAAACATGGCAAACGCTGTTTATAATCAATCCTCAAGGTGTTTTTCTAATATCTATTCGATAATATATCCGTCGGGACCATTAGTTTTTCAGGAGGACCGATTGGAGGATCTGTATTTTAAGTGAGAATCTCTCTTGGAGCCACCATGTGACCACTTACGCAATGTGGCTGCCTACGGCTATTCTTCAACAGAAATGCGTAAAACTATGTCACAATGCTGGAGACACCTTGGGGAATACGTAGAAAGCGTAAGCTCGTTGTTGGCACATTCACAGCTGAATAGGGACTCATTGGAACGCAGCGCTTTCAAAACCTGGGGCACTTCCGGATTGGATATTTCTCAGGCTTTTGCCTGCAACATTAGTTCTGTTATACTCAAAGACAATATCTTTACAGTTTTTGAAACATTAGAGGGTTTTCTATCCAAAGCTGTCAATTATATGCATATTCTAGCATCTTTCCCTGACAAAATATCCAGTTTAAAACGGGAATGTTTTTTTTCTTCCAAAAATGAAAATACTGCCCCCTAGTACCAAGAGGTTTTAATTAAGAAGTGGTTAGACAGGTAAGGTCGGCGAGGGGGATTTGATATTTACTTTCTTTGCTTTGGTTCCGTCCAGCCCCTTTTCCCCATATTACCGTGTGACGGAATTAAGTCCTTGTAAACGGTACCACATTCTGCCTTTTGTCATCCTGACTCACACCTACAGTCCATACCTCTTTCCCTTCGCGGGGAGTTGAGTTGCAGCATGGTGTTGCGTTCCCTCTTCAGACGCGTGCGTAACACCATACAACTCTCCTTCTGTGGCTTCCAACTGCTCTTAAATGAAAGTAAAACTAAATGCATGCCCTTCAACCGGTCGCTGCACACACCTGCCCGCCAGTCCAGCATCACTACTCTGGATGGTTCTGACTTAGAATATGTGGACAACTACAAATACCTAGGTGTCTGGTTAGACTGTAAACTCTCCTTCCAGACTCACACATCTCCAATCCAAAATTGAATCTAGAATCGGCTTCCTATTTTGCAACAAAGCATCCTTCACTCATGCATACCCTCATAAAACTGACCATCCTACCGATCCTGAAAGGTTGCAAGTTCAAATCCCCGAGCTGACAAGGTACAAATCTGTCATTCTGCCCCTGAACAGGCAGATAACCCACTGTTCCTAGGCCGTCATTGAAAATAAGAATTTGTTCTTAACTGACTTGCCGAGTTAAATAAAGGTTAAAAAATAATAATACTCGCCGCCAAACCCACTGGCTCCAGGTCATCTACAAGTCTTGTCTAGGTAAAGCCCCGCCTTATCTCAGCTCACTGGTCACCATAGCAGCATCCACCCGTAGCATGCGCTCCAGCAGGTATATCTCACTGGTCACCCTCAAAGCCAATTCATCCTTTGGCTGCCTTTCCTTCCAGTTCTCTGCTGCCAATGACTGGAACAAACTGCAAAAATCACTGAAGCTGGAGACACATATATCCCTCACTAGCTTTAAGCACCAGCTGTCAGAGCAGCTCACAGATCACTGCAAATGTACATAGCCCTTCTGTAAATAGCCCATCCAACTACCTCATCTCCATACTGTATTTATTTATCTTGCTCCTTTGTACCCCAGTATCTCTACTTGCACATTAATCTTCTGCACATCTGCCATTCCAATGTATAATTGCTATTTTATAATAACTTCGCCACCATGGCCTATTTATTGCCTTATCTCCCTTATCTTACCTAATTTGCACAAACTGTATGTTTGTTTATTCCATGTGTGAACTCTGTTGTTGTTTGTGTCAAACTGCTTTGCTTTATCTTGGCCAGGTCGCAGTTGTAAATGAGAACTTGTTCTCCACACGTCTACCTGGTTAAATAAAAGGTGAAATTAAATTAAAAAATAGTTTTATATTCTTAATTCAATTCCTTTACTTAGATTTTTGTGTGTACTGTTGTGAAATTGTTAGATATTACTGCTCTGTTGGAGCTAGAAACACAAGCATTTCGCAACACCCGCAATAACATCTGCTAAACATCCAATGCAATTGGATTTGGAGGTCAGATGTGATGTCATAGCAAGAATAACACAGAATAGAATAAAACTTTGGCATCACCTTACATTAAAATTATCACATTTCTGTCTGTAATAAAGCCCTTTTGTGGGGGAGAATCTAATTATAATTGTTATGGCCTGGCTGCCATGCCAACACCTATGCCCTCCAATGCCCACCCCTGCCCAGTCATGTTAAATTATTATTTATTTCAATTGACTGATTTCCTTATATGAACTGCAACTCAGTAAAACCTTTGAAATTATTGCATGTTGCATTTATATTTTTGTTCAATATACACTGCTCAAAAAATAAAGGGAACACTTAAACAACACAATGTAACTCCAAGTCAATCATACTTCTGTGAAATCAAACTGTCCACTTAGGAAGCAACACTGATTGACAATAAATTCAACATGCTGTTGTGCAAATGGAATAGACAACAGGTGGAAATTATAGGCAATTAGCAAGACACCCCCAATAAAGGAGTGGTTCTGCAGGTGGTGACCACAGACCACTTCTCAGTTCCTATGCTTCCTGGCTGATGTTTTGGTCACTTTTGAATGCTGGCGGTGCTTTCACTCTAGTGGTAGCATGAGACGGAGTCTACAACACACACAAGTGGCTCAGGTAGTGCAGCTGGATGGCAATGCGAGCTGTGGCAAGAAGGTTTGCTGTGTCTGTCAGCGTAGTGTCCAGAGCATGGAGGTGCTACCAGGAGACAGGCCAGTACATCAGGAGACGTGGAGGAGGCCGTAGGAGGGCAACAACCCAGCAGCAGGACCGCAACCTCTGACCTTTGTGCAAGGAGGAGCAGGAGGAGCACTGCCAGAGCCCTGCAAAATGACCTCCAGCAGGCCACAAATGTGCAAGTGTCTGCTCAAACGGTCAGAAACAGACTCCATGAGGGTGGTATGAGGGTCCGACGTCCACAGGTGGGGGTTGTGCTTTCAGCCCAACACCGTGCAGGACGTTTGGCATTTGCCAGAGAACACCAAGATTGGCAAATTCGCCACTGGCGCCCTGTGCTCTTCACAGATGAAAGCAGGTTGACCCTGAGCACGTGACAGTCTGGATACGCCGTGGAGAACGTTCTGCTGCCTGCAAAATCCTCCAGCATGACCGGTTTGGCGGTGGGTCAGTCATGGTGTGGGGTGGAGACCATCCGCCACCTCATCAGGAGCATGTCAAGGCGTTGTAGGGAAGTCATACAGGCACGTGGAGGCCACACACACTACTGAGCCTCATTTTGACTTGTTTTAAGGACATTACATCAAAGTTGGATCAGCCTGTAGTGTGGTTTTCCACTTTAATTTTGAGTGTGACTCCAAATCCAGACCTCCATGGGTTGATAAATTTGATTTCCATTGATAATTTGTGATTTTGTTGTCCATACATTCAACTATGTAAAGAAAAAAGTATTTTATAAAAATATTTCATTCATTCAGATCTAGGATGTTATTTTAGTGTTCCCTTTATTTTTTTGAGCAGTGTCATATATATATATATATACACAGTGCCAGTCAAAAGTTTGGACACACATACTCATTCAAGGGGTTTTCTTTACTATTATTGTGAATAATAGTGAAGACATCCAAACTATGAAATAACACATACATTATCATTTAGTAACCAAAGTGTTAAAATCTAAATATATTTAATATTTGAGATTTTTCAAAGTATATATAATATATATATATATATATATACATATAAATAAATCACACCCATTTTCAATCCAGCAGCCTTCAGTGTAATTGTGATTCACCATAGAGAATGGATTTTGAAAAAAATAAAATAAAAATAAAAACACAAATTGACAAAAATAAATGTTTAAAATTGGTTTATTAAATAGTAATCAAAGATAGACTGGATCTTCATTCAGGACTCAAAAGCAGTCATACAATACAGCTGGCTTATAAAGTTTGTCACAGTTTTACAGTGTTCAAAGTGACCCGTTTGAACTAGGAAGGGACTAGGTTTGACATCATAAAAGGGAAAAATACATTTAAATAGTGTACTAAGATACAATTCAGCCCCAGTACCACAACAGTATTGATATCTTCCGTTATAAAAAAGAACGAATGTGAATTCATGCTCTAGCAAATGTCATTACTATTCTTTTCAATGCTGAAATTTACAACAATGTGCATCATTAGGTAAACACTCATTTTCTTAATTTCTGAATCCTTTGATAAGAAGTGCATCTGGAGGAAAAAAAATACATATTTTTGAATTTCTTCTGACAACGAATAATTCTCTTTTTCAAGACAAACACTCCTTTATTTGGGTCATGAATGTGTTCTTTATCAAGACTAAAAACTGTGTGATGGTTCTGCATAATTCTGCTCCCTTTTTTGACAGAAAAACTAACTGTACATCAGTTTTAGGTCGGTTGGCTGAGGCAGAGAGGATATATGTTGCATTAGGAAATCCAGCGGGCGCACGTCATCTCTAGTTCATTAGACTCCAGAAAGGAACCTTTCCCTGTTCCAGAATAGAACCATATTCAGTTGTGTTCCCGTTCTGGTTCCATTTCCGACTAGGGAGGTGGGGTTGCTACTGACGACCACCAGGGGTCAGGTTGAGGTTGGCCATGAGCTCGTGAACTGAGGCAAAGATAGTGCACTCACCTGAGAGGAGACAAAAACACCAATGTCAAGATAATACCCCCCCCCAAATGTATTTTCTGTCAGAGTGTTCCAATCAAATCTTTCAGTCTATCTTCTATTTGTGTGTGCAGACAATCTCACAAACCCTGTCGTGCTGGGTGCAGCTCGCTGAACCTCTTGAGGATGTTGGAGACCATAAGTGCTGCTGCCCCAGAGGAGGAGTGTTGTCTGGGGATGTCAGCCTGCTGGGTCAAGCCCGTGGCCATGTCGTATACGATGGGAACAATGATGTTGACCGGCTCCTGGGGCAGCGGCAGCCTCTGGGTCAGCTGGAGCTGAAGGGGAGAATTAAAGGGAGAGCACAGGGTTAGTTACACTTCACACAGCTTCAGTGCAAGTCAATGGAATTGTAAGATGGCTTGTAACACCTACGAAACTGATATGCAGCTATGACAACTGATTAAACTACAATACAGGGGAAGGATGAAAGCCAGCAAACAAAGACTGACAACAGGTGAGTGGATATCGGCCAATCAACTGATTAAATTAAAACTAACCAAGCAAGGGAAAACCAGTACTTACGAAGAAGAGCATTTTGGACTTGAGCACCACAGCGATGGTTCCTGGGGGTGCGATGGGAGGGGCGCTGGGGGGGATGGTAAGACAGAACTGGACATTCCACTTTAACTGGGTGGCCTGGTCAGGGAACTGGAGAGGGTGACAGAAGTTAGAGAGACACTTACACAATCATTACACATACGTCTTTCTCTCACAGACAGGCAGAAACACATCACCAGCCCCTTTATATTCTTAACTGACACAAATATACACTGCTCAAAAAAATAAAGGGAACACTAAAATAACACATCCTAGATCTGAATGAATGAAATATTCTTATCAAATACTTTTTTCTTTACATAATTGAATGTGCGGACAACACAATCACAAGAATTATCAATGGAAATCATATTTATCAACCCATGGAGGTCTGGATTTGGAGTCACACTCAAAATTAAAGTGGAAAACCACACTACAGGCTGATCCAACTTTGATGTAATGTCCTTAAAACAAGTCAAAATGAGGCTCAGTAGTGTGTGTGGCCTCCACGTGCCTGTATGACCTCCCTACAACGCCTGGGCATTCTCCTGATGAGATGGCGGATGGTCTCCTGAGGGATCTCCTCCCAGACCTGGACTAAAGCGTCCGCCAACTCCTGGATAGTCTGTGGTGTTGGTGGATGGAGCAAGACATGATGTCCCAGATGTGCTCAATTGGATTCAGGTCTGGGGAACGGGCGGGCCAGTCCATAGCATCAATGCCTTCCTCTTGCAGGAACTGCTGACACACTCCAGCCACATGTGGTCTAGCATTGTCTTGCATTAGGAGGAACCCAGGGCCAACCACACCAGCATATGGTCTCACAAGGGGTCTGAGGATCTCATCTCGGTATCTAATGGCAGTCAGGCTACCTCTGGCGAGCACATGGAGGGCTGTGCGGCCCCCCAATTCAATGCCACCCCACACCATGACTGACCCACCGCCAAAACGGTCATGCTGGAGGATGTTGCAGGCAGCAGAACGTTCTCCAAGGCATCTCCAGACTGTCACATCTGTCACATGTGCTCAGTGTCAACCTGCTTTCATCTGTGAAGAGCACAGGGCGCCAGTGGCGAATTTGCCAATCTTAGTGTTCTCTGGCAAATGCCAAACGTCCTGCACGGTGTTGGGCTGTAAGCACAACACCCACCTGTGGACGTCGGGCCCTCATACCACCCTCATGGAGTCTGTTTCTGACCGTTTGAGCAGACACATGCACATTTATGGCCTGCTGGAGGTCATTTTGCAGGGCTCTGGCAGTGCTCCTCCTTGCACAAAGGTCGGAGGTAGCGGTCCTGCTGCTGGGTTCTTGCTCTCCTACGGCCTCCTCCACGTCTCCTGATGTACTGGCCTGTCTCCTGGTAGCGCCTCCATGCTCTGGACACTACGCTGACAGACACAGCAAACCTTCTTGCCACAGCTTGCATTGATGTGCCATCCTGGATGAGTTGCACTACCTGAGCCACTTGTGTGGGTTGTCGGCTCCGTCTCATGCTACCACTAGAGTGAAAGCACCGCCAGCATTCAAAAGTGACCAAAACATCAGCCAGGAAGCATAGGAACTGAGAAGTGGTCTGTGGTCACCACCTGCAGAACCACTCCTTTATTGGGGGTGTCTTGCTAATTGCCTATAATTTCCACCTGTTGTCTATTCCATTTGCACAACAGCATGTGAAATTTATTGTCAATCAGTGTTGCTTCCTAAGTGGACAGTTTGATTTCACAGAAGTGTGATTGACTTGGAGTTACATTGTGTTGTTTAAGTGTTCCCTTTATTTTTTGAGCAGTGTATTTATGGGGTACCACACACACACACACAGCCAGAGGAAAAGGACCTCACCAGTTCAAGCTTCATGATGCGGACACAGTCCCTGAGGATGTTGGTGGGGGCGCCCAGCAGCTTGGTGAAGGCATTCAACGTGTTGTACTTGAATGGTGGGCCGGCCACCTTGAGAGAGGAGGACGAAGAAGGGGAAGGAGAAGAGGAAAAAGGAAGAGAGGGGGAGGATAAAGGAAGGGAAAGGGAGACAAAAATGATTTAAAAAAAAAGGGTGAGTCATTTAAATAAAATGTTATTGGTCACATAAACGTGATTAGCAGATGTTATTGCGGGTGTAGCGAAATGCTTGTGCTTCTAGCATCGACAGTGCAGTAATATATAACGTTTAACTTTTCAGACAAAGACTAGTAGTACACAACACACGTATTTATTCCTGCACTTAATGAAGATAAAGAGAGACCTCCAAACAATTAACAGGTTCAGCTTTCCCACAGACTTTACCAGCTTCCGATTCAAAATGACCTGCTATGGAGGTCAGTTCACCCAGCGCTTCTCTTTATCAGAAATCTTGGCTTTAGTTTCACGTTTTCAGTCCGAGACATACAGTGCATTCGGAATGTATTTAGACCCCTCACCTTTTTTCTCATTTGACTCAAAGCCAGTGTCATGTCATTAGTAAACATTGAAACAAGTAATGATTCTACCAGGATTATGTTGGAGAGGGTTCCATTACAGAACAACAATTTCGAGTCTCATAGCAAAAGGTCTGAATACTTACGTAAATAAGGTATCTGTTTTTATAAATTTCCACCAAAAACAAAACTGTTTTCGCTTTGTCATTATGGGGTATTGTGTGTAGTAGATGGATGAAATAAATAACATCTCATACATTTTAGAATAAAGCTGTAACGTAAAAAAATGTGGATAAAGTCAAGGAGTCTGAATACTTTCCAAATGCACTGTATGTATGTACAGTTGAAGTCGGAAGTGTACATACACTTAGGTTGGAGTCATTAAAACTCGTTTTTCAACCACTCCACAAATTTCTTGTTAACAAACTACAGTCTTTGCGAGTAGGTTAGGACATCTACTTTGTGCATGACACAAGTCATTTTCTAACAATTGTTGACAGACAGATTATTTCACTTATAATTCACTGTCAGAAGATTACATACTCTAAGTTGACTGTGCCTTTAAAAAAACATGGAAAATTCCAGAAAATGATATCATGGCTTTAGAAGCTTCTGATAGGCTAATTAACATCATTTGAGTCAATTGGAGGTGTACCTGTGGATGTATTTCAAGGCCTACCTTCAAACTCAGTGCCTCTTTGCTTTACACCATGGGAAAATCAGAAGAAATCAGCCAAGACCTCAGAAAAAAAATGGTAGACCTCCGCAAGTCTGGTTCATGCTTGGGAGCAAATTCCAAACGCCTGAAGGTACCACGTTCATCTGTACAAACAATAGTACGCAAGTATAAACACTATGGGACCACGCAGCCATCGTACCGCTCAGGAAGGAGATGTGTTCTGTCTGCTAGAGATAAACATACTTTGGTGCGAGAAGTGCAAAAGTATCTATATCACATGTACTACACCCTTCATGGGAAAAAGAACAGACACTGGAGAGAGGAACTCTGCCTAGAAGGCCAGCATCCCGGAGTCGCCTCTTCACTGTTGACGCTGAGACTGGTGTTTTGCGGGTACTATTTAATGAAGCTGTCAGTTGACGACTTGTGAGGCGTCTGTTTCTCAAACTAGACATGAATATACTTGTCCTCTTGCTCAGTTGTGCACCGGGGCCTCCCACTCCTCTTTCTATTCTGGTTAGAGCCAGTTTGCTTAGTGTTGTACGAGATCTTCAGTTTCTTGGCAATTCCTTGAATGGAATGGGTTAACCAAGTTATGCAGACAACACAATTCTGTATACTTCTGGCCCTTCTTTGGAACCAATGTTAACTAACCTCCGGACGAGCTTCAATGCCGTACAACTCTCCTTCCGTGGCCTCCAACTGCTCTTAAATGAAAGTAAAACGAAATGTATGCTCTTCAACTGATCGCTGCCCGCACCTGCCCGCCCGTCCAGTATCACTACTCTGGACGGTTCTGACTTATAAAATGTGGACAACTACAAATACCTAGGTGTTTGGTTAGACTGTAAACTCTCCTTCCAGACTCATATTAAACATCTCCAATCCAAAATTAAATCTAGAATCGGCTTCCTATTTTGCAACAAAGCATCCTTCACTCATGCAGCCAAACATACCCTCGTAAAACTAACCATCCTACCGATCCCTGACTTCAGCGATGTCATTTACAAAATAGCCTCCAACTCTCTACTCAGCAAATTGGATGCAGTCTATCACAGTGCAATCTGTTTTGTCACCAAGACCCCATATACTACCCACCATTGCAACCTATACGCTCTTGTTGGCTGGCCCTCACTTCACATTCATCGTCAAACCCACTGGCTCCAGGCCATCTATAAGTCATTGCTAGGTAAAGCCCCACCTTATCATAGCTCACTGGTCACCATAGCAGCACCCACCCATAGCACGCCCTCCAGCAGGTATATTTCACTAGTCACCCCCAAAGCCAATTCGTCGTTTGGCCGCCTTTCTTTCCAGTTCTATGCTGCCAATGACTGGAATGAATTGCAAAAATCACTGAAGCTGGAGACTCATATCTCCCACACTAACTTTAAGCATCAGCTATCAAGGCAGCTTACTGCCATGTGTAAATAGCCCATCCAACTACCTCATATATATATTTAAAAATTGCTCCTTTGCACCCCAGTATCTCTACTTGCACATTCATCTTCTGCACATCTATCACTCAATTGTGTAAATTTGCTGAATTGTAATTATTTCGCCACTACGGCCTATTTACTATTATTATTTATTGCATTTATTTGGGCAGCAATCTGAGGTGCAGTTAACTCTAATGAACAAATCCTCTGCAGCAGAGGTAACTCTGGGTCTTCCTTGCCGGTGTCTTCATGAGACCCAGTTTCATCATAGATGGTTTTTGTGACGGCACTTGAAAAAACTTTAAAAGTTCTTGAAATGTTCCGGATTGACTGACCATGTCTTAACCTCTCTGAGCACGGAACCCGCTGGCGGGCTGAAATTCCACAACATACGGTGATCCCTACATAAATAGTCATATTAAACATTCATGAACATACAAGTGTCTCACATGTATCGAAAGCCTAGAATCTTGCTAATCCAACTGCGTTGTCAGATTTAAAAAAGGATTTACCTGCGAAAGAATACGATGCGATTATTTGAGGATAGAGCCCCATAAAAAACAACTATTTCAACCAGCACAGGCGTAACAAAATCCCAAACTGCATTAAAATAAATAGTTTACCTTTGACGATCTTCATCTGTTTGCAATCCCAATGCTCATTGTTACACAATGAATGATCTTTTGTTTGATAAAATCCGTTTTTATAGCCGAACACGAAACATCTTGTGAACCGCTTGTGTCGTGAATTCCATCTCATTCCATTTTCGATGACACATTCCATCCAGGTAAATAACCCACACAAAACGTGACTTTTCCAGTCATGTTTGGTTTCATTGCAATAAACTGGTTTGTTTGTAACACAACCAAACCTGGATGGGCCATTTCGCGGGACGTATTGACTGAAAGAAACCGATTTGAAGACAACAAGTAATGACATCACTGTCCACCAATGATATGACCACTGTTTCGTTGATTGACTGTATTTAACCCAATGACCACTGATCGTCTTGAAATCTAGCTGGGTAGATAGCCAATGAGCTGAGGTAAACGGCAATATGCAATGGCTGTGTGTTGGAAGACCAACCCATGTGGTAAATGCCGGCGTAAAGAGAGTCATTCGCTATTGAAGTTTTATTCCGGAAGGAGCTATGCATTTTACGCACAGCGTTGTTTTGGTAAACGCGCAGATTCAGCTGTTTATATATCAATCAATATGGCGACTAAGTCAGGGAAAGCTAAATCTAAGTCTAGATATACAGATGTACACACAATTTTCGAAGAAATTGATCGGAAAAGTGAGACAGAGATTGTTGTAAGACGATTCATTTAACGATTCCCAAGTAGCCACTGTGTATAATCTGTAACGGTGCCTGCAGAAGAGGAACAATGTCACGGTTTTGGAATGGTAAATTCTTCTCATGCTAATGCCCTTGTTTGAAATTAATAATATAAAATATTATTTGTGATTTTATTTTAGAAGCAATATATACAAAATGTAATGAAAAGTGATGAAATGTGTCTGCCGCCCTACCCCAACCCACATGAAATAGCCTATTTGAGGCTGTTGAGGGGAGGGCAGGCCCAAAACAATGGCCAAAGTGAAATGGAGACAGTAGATCCAGCAGGTCTATAATAATATATTCAACCTTATGTTCCCTGTACTCATATATATATATATATATATATATATATATTACACCTCAGCAGCACAATATTGTGTAGAGCTTTGGAAAAGTGGGTGATGTTATATCCTTCCTGTTTGGCCCTGTCCGGGGGTCTCATCGGATGGGGCCACAGTGTCTCCTGACCCCTCCTGTCTCAGCCCCCAGTATTTATGCTGCAGTAGTTTATGTGTCGGGGGGCTAGGGTCAGTTTGTTATATCTGGAGTACTTCTGTCTTATCCGGTGTCCTGTGTGAATGTAAGTATGCTCTCTCTAATTCTCTCTTTCTCTCTCGGAGGACCTGAGCCCTAGGACCATGCGTCAGGACTACCTGCCATGATGACTCCTTGCTGTCCCCAGTCCACCTGGCCTTGCTGCTGTTCCAGTTTCAACTGTTCTGCCTGCGGCTATGGAACCCTAAACTGTTCCTATTTACTCCTAAGGTGCTGTTCTGTTGCACCCTATACAACTACTCTGATTATGATTATTTGACCATGCTGGTCATCTATGAACGTTTGAAAATCTCGGCCATGTTCTGTTATAATCTCCACCCGGCACAGCCAGAAGAGGACTGGCCACCCCTCATAGCCTGGTTCCTCTCTAGGTTTCTTCCTGGGTTTCGGCCTTTCTAGGGAGTTTTTCCTAGTCACTGTGCTTCTACACCTGCATTGCTTGCTGTGTGTACACCTGCATTGCTTGCTGAGGGTCTTCCAAATATTGAAAGTGTGTAAATAGTTACCCATGTTATTTTGTAAATGTATATATTTTTTCAATTGTTTTGGGGGGGGGGTGTGTTAGAATACATTTTGGCATTTTGTATATAGTTATTTGTTTCAAAATGTATACCTTCCCCAATTTGGCCACTTGGGTACATTTGGGCTACTTGTGTGGGACACCTGGGTGACTTCATGATAAATGTCATGTAACACAATCATTTTGGAAGTTATCATTCTGAAACCTTGCACAAGTACTGTTGCCCTCTTATATTTTTCACTGAAATTGTCCCCATCATCCTATCTGAATGTTTGTTTTATCTTGTTCATTTTAAAGATGATACAACAATAAAAAGAAAAAAAGTATGTTGTTTTTCATTGTATTATCTAAACCAGACCTATTGTGTTATATTCTCCTACATTCAATTCACATTTACACAAACTTTTGCGCAAAGCTGTCATAAAGGCAAAGGGTGGCTCCGCTGAAGAATCTCAAATCTAAAATATATTTTGATTTGTTTAACCCTTTTGGGTTACTACATGATTCCATAGTTTTGATGTCTTCACTACTATTCTAAAATGTAGAAAATAGTTCAAATAAAGAAAAACCCTTGAATGAGTAGGTTTGTCCAAGCTTTTGACTGGTACTGTAATTACAGCCATTTTGTTTCTTACTTTCTCTGACTGAAAAGATCTTTTACTGGAAAAAAAACTAAATTGTTTAGGAAAAACATTCCCTATTCCCTCAACCCTTGCTCTCTTTACTTGAAATATATATGTATGTATCGCATACACGTGACCAATAGGTCCTGACATATAACCTATCATCATCACATCAATAAATTGGTTATAACAAACTCCCAACAGCAACATGTGAAAAAGAACAAGGGAATGTTTACTGGTTGCTCAGGAGGGAAAGGGGAAGTCAGATGTGTGCTTTAGTTTTAGTTGTGGAAACTAATGGAGATCCAGAAAAAGGAGGGTATAGGAGCAAGCGCTGTATGCCAAACAGGTGCTGTTATATTAATAATTATTATTTCTGACCATTTGGAAAGGTGGAAAAAAAACTAAATAAATTGAAATATTTTCTAACGCAAAAATTATAATATATAAATCCATGCATCATGAATTGCGGCTTATTTATTGTTTAGGCTAATTAGCCAAAGCTCCCTTTGTTATTTCATTTACAAAATCCTTGATTGCATTTCAAAGCATGAATGACTCACTTGTATGCTGTGTGATGACATGAACAAATGAATGATTGATATATTGAAATATAGGCCTAAGTAAGTTACGGACCAAGACTAAACAGGACGTGCTCTTAGGCCTACAGCTCAATGGTGGTTATACAAGGCTACTACGATAACAAACCTAATATTTATAATGACATTACTTATTATAATGATGATCATAATAAAAATTGTAATAATAACAACAAGAAGGAGATCAAGAAAAAGGAGGGTAGAGGAGTGAGAGTTGCATGTATATTATGTGTGACAATTTCTGCCAGTTTGGAACAGTGTAAACAACACAAAATATAGTATAAGTAATACTAGTCTGTTCGAACGAAAACAAATGTAAAGCCTTTTACAGCGTAGCAGAGAATAAAAACAGCCACATTTGTGAAATTGCTTTATCCGACACTTTGCGGTTGCGTGAGGTTTGGTGCTCCCGGAATCAGTGGGCTATTAAACAAACACTCAAACTAGCAACAGAAGCACAATCTGTCTTTTTTCTATACACAGACACACAGACAGATATATAAAATATACACATACACACACACACATATACATACATACATATATATAAAATATACATATATACAGCGGGGCAAAAAAGTATTTAGTCAGCCACCAATTGTGCAAGGTCTCCGACTTAAAAAGATGAGCGAGGCCTGTAATTTTCATCATTGGTACACTTCAACTATGACAGACAAAATGAGAAGAAAAAAAAATCCAGAAAATCACATTGTACGATTTTTAATGAATTTATTTTCAAATTATGGTGGAAAATAAGTATTTGGTCACCGACAAACAAGCAAGATTTCTGGCTCTCACCGACCTGTAACTTCTTCTTTAAAGAGAAGTCCACTGTATTAATGGCACCTGTTTGAACTTGTTATCAGTATAAAAGACACCTGTTCACAACCTCAAACAGTCACACTCCAAACTCCACTATGGCCAAGACCAAAGAGCTGTCAAAGGACACCAGAAACAAAACTGTAGACCTGTACCAGGCTGGGAAGACTGAATCTGCAATAGGTAAGCAGCTTGGTTTGAAGAAATCAACTGTGGGAGCAATTATTAGGAAATGGAAGACATTCAAGACCACTGATAATCTCCCTCGATCTGGGGCTCCACGCAAGATTTCACCCCGTGGGGTCAAAATGATCACAAGAACGGTAAGCAAAAATCCCAGAACCACACGGGGGGACCTAGTGAATGACCTGCAGAGAGTCATCAGTAACTCACTACGCCGCCAGGGACTCAAATCCTGCAGTGCCAGACTTTGTCCCCCTGCTTAAGCCAGTACATGTCCAGGCCCGTCTGAAGTTTGCTCGAGAGCATTGGGATGAATCCGAAGAAGATTGGGAGAATGTCATATGGTCAGATGAAACCGAAATATAACTTTTTGGTAAAAACTCAATTTATCGTGTTTGGAGGACAAATAATGTTGCATCCAAAGAACACCATACCTACTGTGAAGCATGGGGGAGGAAACATCATGCTTTGGGGCTGTTTTTCTGCAAAGGGACCAGGACGACTGATCCGTGTCAAGGAAAGAATGAATGGGGCCAAGTATTGTGAGATTTTGAGTGAAAACCTCCTTCCATCAGCAAGGGCATTGAAGATGAAACGTGGCTGGGTCTTTCAGCGTGACAATGATCCCAAACACACCGCCTGGGCATTATTAGTGTTGCACCATTATTCTTACATAATATACCCATTTAAAATTTCAGTAGCACGTCTTAGAGTGTGCCATCCCCGTGGCCTCCGCAATGGATTAGTCCACTGAGACAGGTGCGAATCAGACCGGTGACTTGTGCACCATGAACAAAGAATAGATTTGAGACTGCTCGACTAAAGAAATCTCACGTCAACCAAAAGCCTATCGACCAAACAGTCGACCAGTTGAATAAATGGGGTCAGCACTAGTGGAAATTTAAGGCCTCCCTCTGACACCATCTGGTATAAAGATTCTGGATGGCAGGGAGCTTGGTCCCAGTGATGTACTGGGCCTTATGCACTACCCTCTGTAGCGCCTTCCGGTCGGATGCCAAGCAGTTGCCACACCAAGCGGTCATGCAGCCAGTCAAGATGCTCTCAGTGGTGCAGCTGTAGAGGCCCATGCCAAATCTTTTCAGCCTCCTGAGGTGGAGAAGAGGTGTAGTCGTGCCCTCTTCACAACTTTGTTGGTGTGTTTAAACAATGATTGGTCTTTAGTGATGTGGACACTAAAGAACTTGAAGTGCTCGACCTGCTCCACCACAGCCCCGTCGATGTAAATGGAGGCGTGTTCACCCCTCCGATAACCTGTAGTCCACGATCAACTCTTTTGTCTTGCTGACGTTGAGGGGGAAGTTCATGTCCAGGCACCACACTGCCAGGTCTCTGATCTCCCTGTAGGTCGTCTCATCGTCATCGGTGATCAGGCCTACCACCGTAGTGTTGTCGGAAAACTTAATGATAGTGTTAGAGTTGTGCACGCCCACGCATTCGTGGGTGAACATGGAGTATAGCCATTTTAGACAGGTTACCTTGGCGTTCCAGGGTACAGGGACTATGGTGGTTTACTTGAAACATGTAGGTATAACAGACTGGGTCAGGGAGAGGTTGACCTGCTTAAAGGTCTTACTCATGTCGCCTATGGAGCGCGTAATCACAGTTGTCTGGAAAAGCTGGTGCTCTCGCATGGTTCAGTTTTGCTTGCCTCAAAGCGAGCAGAGAAGGCATTTCATTCGTCTGGTAGGTTCACTTCACTGGGCAGATTGTGGCTGGGTTTCTCTTTGTAATCCGTGATAGTTTGCAAGCCCTGCCACATCCTACAAGTGTCAGAGCTGCTGTTGTAGGATTTGATCTTAGTCTGTATTGACACGTTTCCTGTTTGATGGTTCGTCAGAGGGCATAGCGGGATTTCTTATAAGGGTCCGGATTAGTGTCCCGCTCCTTGAAAGCGGCAGCTCTAGCCTTTAGTTAGGTGTGGATGTTGCCTGTAATCCATGGCTTCTGGTTGGGATATGTACATACGGTTACTGTAGGGACAACGGTATCGATGCACTTATTAATGAAGCCGGTGACTGATGTGGTAAACGCCTCAAAGCCATTGGATGAGTCCCGGAACATATTCCAGTTATTGCTAACGAAACAAGTCCTGTAGTTTAGCATCTGCTTCATGGGACCACTTCCATATTCAGCATGTCACTGGTACGTCCTGTTTGAGTTTTTGCTTGTAAACAGGAATCAGAAGGATAGAGTTATGGTCAGATTTTCCAAATGGAGGGTAAGGAAAGCTTTGTATGCATCTCTGTGTGTGGAGTAAAGGTGATTTAGGGTTTATTTGCCTCGTTGCACAGGTGACATGCTAGTAAAAATTCGCTAAGACAGATTTCAGTTTTCCTGCATTAAAATCACCGGCCGCTAGAAGGGCCGCCTCAAGATGAGTATTTTCTTGTTTGCTTATGGCCCTATACAGATCGTTGAGTGTGGTCTTAGTGCCAGCATCGGTTTGTGGTGGTAAATAGACCGTTACAAAAAAATATAGACGAAAACTTGGTCAACAGTATGGTCTACAACTTATCGAGACTTCCTTAATATTAGAGATCGCCAACCAGCTGTTCACAAAAGAGACACACACCTCCCCCCTTGAGCTTACTGCCGTTCTGTTAACAAAGAGACACACACCTCCCCCCTTGAGCTTACTGCCGTTCTGTTAACAAAGAGACACACACCTCCCCCCTTGAGCTTACTGCCGTTCTGTTAACAAAGAGACACACACCTCCCCCCTTGAGCTTACTGCCGTTCTGTTAACAAAGATACACACACCTCCCCCCTTGAGCTTACTGCCGTTCTGTTAACAAAGAGACACACACCTCCCCCTTGAGCTTACTGCCGTTCTGTTAACAAAGAGACACACACCTCCCCCCTTGAGCTTACTGCCGTTCTGTTAACAAAGAGACACACACCTCCCCCTTGAGCTTACTGCCGTTCTGTTAACAAAGAGACACACACCTCCCCCTTGAGCTTACTGCCGTTCTGTTAACAAAGAGACACACACCTCCCCCTTGAGCTTACTGCCGTTCTGTTAACAAAGAGACACACACCTCCCCCCTTGAGCTTACTGCCGTTCTGTTAACAAAGAGACACACACCTCCCCCCTTGAGCTTACTGCCGGTCTGTTAACAAAGAGACACACACCTCCCCCTTGAGCTTACTGCCGTTCTGTTAACAAAGAGACACACACCTCCCCCCTTGAGCTTACTGCCGTTCTGTTAACAAAGAGACACACACCTCCCCCCTTGAGCTTACTGCCGGTATGTTAACAAAGAGACACACACCTCCCCACTTGAGCTTTACCCGACGCTGGTGCTCTGTCCTGACGGTCCATAGAAAAAAACAGCTAAATGTGATTTATGCATGTCCTCTGGGATAAGGGCCTTGTCCGGGGTTAGCAGTATGTTGTGTTCCGCCGACTCGTTGAAGTAGAAATCTTAATCCAAATGGAGCTTAGTTAACGCTGTTCTGATGTCCAGAAGCTCTTTTCAGTCATAGACAATGATGTCCGAAACATTATGCTCCAAAAAAAAAGCAGCAGCAGTTTACTGTGAATGTGATCTCCACAAACGCGGGAACATTGCCTTTAAAAGCTGTATTGTCGACAACCCACACAGAAACAAATTGAATCCCGGCATAACTGTGTCTTATTAAAGAGGCAGAAAATGCTCCTTGCTTTTCTCTGATGTAGATATTTTTCATAGCATCAGTGAGAGGAGTCTACTACTTCAGATTCACTGCCATGGGTCATCTTACTCATATATATATATATATACCTAAACCATAATGACCAGAGAATTATAAACAATGAGGAATACATTCACCACCACGGCTATTTCAGCTATTATGTCTAATGTATTGACTTTGCAACTGGAGGACGGAGATGTGGTCTACATGAGTCTCCCCTCAGGCAGGATGCTCTACGATACTTCTAGTGACCACGACACCTTCAGTGGCTTCCTGCTCTTCCCAATGTGAAGAGAACACCACCAATACTGTAAAGAACTCAGCGTAATGAACTCAATGCTGTCAACAGGCCGAAACATTTCAAACCAATAAATGTGCGGGCATCCTTAAGAAACTACACTAGTCTTACCCGAGTCTCAAAGAACTTCTCCAGGACCTGTAGCTCCTCCTGTGACCAGGGACCGGTGTTCTCGGGGGTTACTTGGAGCTGCAGGGTCTGGTAGGTCTTTGGGTTGAGTGCCACTCGACACTTCAACACCTCTGTCTTGAACATGATCACACCAGGCTCGTTTGAGTTCACAATAGACAGCTGGAGAGAGGGAGGAGGGGAGGAGAGAGAGAGAAGGATTATTATAATAGAAGAAAAAAAAAGAAGTAAAAATAGAAAGATTGTTCCACATTAGCTCTACAAAGTACCATCATCTACATGGTATTTTCAAAAGATCACATTTTAATAGGGGAAGGAAACTAGCCTCTATCTACAAATGCTTGGGCTGAAGGTTCAAGAGATTGAAGGCTGGGGAAAAGCAGTGGGTGAAGGAACAGCCCAGCAGAGAGCTTCTACCAAGGAGTTAGACAGAGATGAAGTAATTAGAATAGGGCTGGGCGCTACGGCCTAAAAATCATATCTCGATGTTTTCAAACGATATATCTCAATTTAAAAATAAAAAGTTCTCTAAATAAGCATTATTGTACAATTAAATGTTAAAATACACTGCATTTCAAACAGACAGCAATAATCAAATTAATTCAGGGCTTGTGAAGTTATACCTAATCTAAATATAAGCCTTCCACAACCATAAAACTCACTAATAATGTAATTATTATCAAAATAATTTAACCTGATATTTTTGCCACATGCGACTAACTGAGCATTCATTTTTTCAGAAACAATGTTACTTTATTAAACTCTCGTTTTAGTAGTGTCTACTCTGCGCACATTTTGAGTAGTTGAGACATAAAAAGGGTATTGCTAGACAAGGTTAACTTCCCCTCTACTACAGTACAATAATGTCTCAATGTGTTTTGGTGTCAATATCACCGATTCTGTAGGACCAAACCTCAAATGCAAAAAGCGAGTTGAAACCGCTTGTCAGAACTCTGTTGGCGTGAGAGGCAGGGGGAGGGGCTTGGTGTGTGTGTGTAGAACATAGAAAAAGAGGCGAACTTAAATTGGCCCAAAAATCAAGCCAATGCGTTTCTATGGGTTTATTTTGAACCTAAGCTTGTCGACCTGCCTTCACGCCTTTGGGACAACAACTCACAGTGTTAGTGCAGAGATTTGCATCTTGTCATTTATACAGATCTCTGGTTTAAATGGGAAGGTGAACACAACACAGAGGAGCGAAGGAGACGAGACCAAAACTACAACATGAATTCAAAACACTCATAACAACGAAAAATAACAAAACTTTGATTCTTGTGATTCAGGCATTTGGAATACCGCGCAAAAACATATATTCAAGTGAATTTGATATATCGCCCATCCCTAGAGCTGGCTAAATCAGGCTTCATTTGACAGTGACATGAAGAAATGGGATGAGAGAGAGATAGCTAAGCTGAGGAGAGATGGGATAGGAACAGATGTTTGAAGACAGTGGTAACACTCACGTTAGCCTCCAGCTGGATGAGATAGAGAGAGATGGAGGGATGAGATGGAGGGATTAAATGGAGAGAGGGAAAGAAGATGTGAGAAGGACAGAAATACTTGTTTTTTTAAGCCAGAGGTTGAGTGGGTGAGTGAGAAAGGGAAAGAGGAGAGAAAGACAGATGGACTAAACTCAGAGATGAGTGGACCGCAGATCACCACTCACGTTGGGCTCCAGCTGGATGATCCTCTGCAGGTGGCGTCTCATGATAACCGAACCCAGGAAGCGCTCCAGCGGAGAGCAGAGGTAACTTCCTGCCAGGCCCGGAACCAGGCAGGGGGTGGGCGAGGGCAGCAGCAGCACATGCAAGGCATTGTGGGTGAGGATGGTGGGGATGGAGGCAGCCCAGGAGCGCTGAGGTAGCTTACGGGGCGGGGGCATACTGCTGGGCATGGACCCGGAACCTGGAGAGGGAGACACATAAACAAGACATTTTTTAAAGACGTCTTTTCTTTTCTTTTTATACACATTCATGAAGATGTCTTAACATCTTCAACCTTTGGAAAACAGATCTGATTTCAGTGGATTGTCATTCAGGGAGCAGGGTTTCCGTTAGCCGGTAATAGCCAGCTTTTGCCCAGATTTTTGTTGTTGTTGAAAAGCTGATAAATGAAATTGGTGCCGGCCGGAGTCGGAAGTTGGATAACCGCTAAAAAATATTTTTCCGAGTCAGATAGTTTTTTCCCCCAGTTCCCAGTTGACTTGAACGCACTGAAGTCGGACATTTCCGTGTTGTTCATCAGCGTGTCAAACGCTACTTTGCAATGAGCTGAAGGCAGTAGGCTATGCCTACTTAATTGTTTAAAACCTGAACATTTTAAAACATATGAGGCATGTCTTATCTTGCTTCAAAGTAGCCTTAGAAATGTACAATGAGAGGAGATCTAACACATATTTGAATCTCTGTCACTGTTTGTGTGACAGGTGCCCTTTTTACACTGTGGTTTCTTGCCAGTTGCATTATGGAATAAACATTCACTTCAAGGCCTACTGCCTTGTGCGAATTGCTGCGCTAATGTGAACAAATTACAGGTTTTTGGACCTGACGAAGATGCGTTTTCGGATCAAAACGTTGTCAATAAAGAGGCAAACTGGGAATTTAACAGTGTGAGGGCCTTCGTGTTCTTTACTAAGAAATAATAGGTTTATCAACATTTTAAGCTAAACGTTCAGATCTTTTGCATCACTCATGTAGACTAGGATTACAGGTTATATGAATTTGGGATCTATCTTCTCACAACTGTCCCAGAGTCTGTTTGGAATAGGGTATTTCTTCCTCGACAAGCTGACCAATAAAATAGCTAGCCAAAAATGTTCTACTATAGTGGATTGACAAAGGTTAGTGATTTTGCTGTTCGTTACCCGTCTTGTTGGTTGAGCAAAGGTAAATGTGGACACTTATTCTAACATGTTCAAAGTGCACATCAGAATTCACTAAGAAGGACCGCTTATCATTGCATCCTCAACTTGCATGTTCTGTTCATATGAATTACCATATTGTAAATGTGCTGTCATTCTGAGAACTGTGGGTGGATGCCCTAATCAGGTTACGCACCCAATGCATTATTGGTCCGCTAAATTTCCCAAATGTCCAGTAAAATAAATTGTTGTAGGTCAAATGTCCGTCGCCAATCCAGTCAGAGAGTCATGTATGGGGATGTAGAGAGTTTCTACTGTGTGTGTGTGTGTGGTACTCACTGGAGCCGGCGCGCGGGGAGTGTGAGGCGTCGGGGATGGGAGAGTGGAGTGAGGGGTTTCCAGGGGACATGCCGTGGATGCGAGCCCCAGGAGAGGGTCCTGAGACTTGGGGAGAGCCTGGCCACTGGCCCCTCTGGTTGGGAGATACCATAGCATAGGGGGAGCTGGGGTCCAGAGCACCTGGGAAATATACAGACAGATATTCTAAACCTTAGTCTTTTTCACTCACATCATCGTCGACATCAATACAGTCCCCACTGATATTATCAGTCATCATCATCCTCAACATAATCACAGCAATAATAATCAATAACTGTCATGAACCTATTTGTTTACTCAGACATGAACCAAGACGCACAAAAACACACATATACACAGACTGTCACATTCTCAAACACTTCCATTACTCCCCAATTAACACTCTCCACTGTTAAACCACCACTGTGTGCCCACTGCCCAGTAAAGCTTGGGTTCAACTTCTCAACCACCTGAACAGACTAAACAGGTGTCAGAATTATCCAAGGGACCGGTGAGCAACAGCACAGGGACCAGTGCAAGTCCAAGGGCTAGAGGTTGGAAACACTGATCGATGTGCCCAGAAAGTTCACCAGTCAGCCACCCAGCCTGCCAGACAGCAAGCTAGCCTGCCAGGCCATATACAGCCCTGCCCGCCTACAGACCATGTGTCACTCAACCTGCACCATGGACCGCCTATGGTTGTACTCCTCTACCCCAGCCCAGTCCCCTCCTCTACACCAACCCAGTCCACATCTACCCCAACCCAACCCCCTCCTCTACCCCAGCCCAGTCCCTTCCTCTACACCAGCCCCCTCCTCTACCCCAGCCCAGTCCCCTCCTCTACACCAACCCAGTCCACATCTACACCAACCCAACCCCCTCCTGTACCCCGGCCCAGTCCCCTCTACACCAACCCAGTCCACACATCTACCCCAGCCCAGTCCCCCTCCTCTACCCCAGACCAGTCCCCTCCTCTACCCCAGACCAGTCCCCTCCTCTACCCCAGCCCAGTCCCCCCCTCTACCCCAGCCCAGTCCCCCTCCTCTACCCCAGCCCAGTCCCCCTCCTCTACCCCAGCCCAGTCCCCCTCCTCTACCCCAGACCAGTCCCCTCCTCTACCCCAGACCAGTCCCCTCCTCTACCCCAGACCAGTCCCCTCCTCTACCCCAGACCAGTCCCCTCCTCTACCCCAGACCAGTCCCCCTCCTCTACCCCAGCCCAGTCCCCTCCTCTACCTCTACCCCAGACCAGTCCCCTCTACACATTCCTAATATTGCCCTCAGAACAGCCTCAATTCTTCGAGACATGGCTCTACAAGGTGTCAAAAGCATTTCACAAGGATGCTGGCCCATGACTCCAATGCTTCCCTATGGCTGGATGTCAGAGGGGGAGCTCAATGCTCCGCTAGTAGAGCCCAACAAATGGGTAGTCCCTGTGCGCACACACACACACAAACTGACCAAAAAGGCAAGTCAGACACACTCACATACACTGCTCAAAAAAATAAAGGGAACACTTAAACAACACATTGTAACTCCAAGTCAATCACACTTTTGTGAAATCAAACTGTCCACTTAGGAAGCAACACCGATTGACAATACATTTCACATGCTGTTGTACAAATGGAATAGACAACAGGTGGAAATTATAGGCAATTAGCAAGACACCCCCAATAAAGGAGTGGTTCTGCAGGTGATAACCACAGACCACTTCTCAGTTCAAATGCTTCCTGGCTGATGTTTTGGTCACTTTTGAATGCTGACGGTGCTTTCACTCTAGTGGTAGCATGAGACGGAGTCTACAACCCACACAAGTGGCTCAGGTAGTGCAGCACATCCAGGATGGCACATCAATGCAAGCTGTGGCAAGAAGGTTTGCTGTGTCTGTCAGCGTAGTGTCCAGAGCATGGAAGCGCTACCAGGAGACAGGCCAGTACATCAGGAGACGTGGAGGAGGCCGTAGGAGGGCAACAACCCAGCAGCAGGACCGCTACCTCCGCCTTTGTGCAAGGAGGAGCAGGAGGAGCACTGCCAGAGCCCTGCAAAATGACCTCCAGCAGGCCACAAATGTGCAAGTGTCTGCTCAAACGGTCAGAAACAGACTCCATGAGGGTGGTATGAGGGCCCGACGTCCACAGGTGGGGGTTGTGCTTACAGCCCAACACCGTGCAGGATGTTTGGCATTTGCCAGAGAACACCAAGATTGGCAAATTCGCCACTGGCGCCCTGTGCTCTTCACAGATGAAAGCAGGTTGACACTGAGCACGTGACAGACGTGACAGTCTGGATACGCCGTGGAGAAAGTTCTGCTGCCTGCAACATCCTCCAGCATGACCTGTTTGGCGGTGGGTCAGTCATGGTGTGGGGTGGAGACCATCCGCCACCTCATCAGGAGCATGCCAAGGCGTTGTAGGGAAGTCAAACAGGCATGTGGAGGCCACACACACTCCTGAGCCACATTTTGACTTGTTTTAAGGACATCACATCAAAGTTGGATCAGCCTGTAGTGTGGTTTTCCACTTTAATTTTGAGTGTGACTCCAAATCCAGACCTCCATGGGCTGATAAATTTGATTGATAATTTTTGAGCACATTCAACTATGTAAAGAAAAAAGTATTTAATAAGAATATTTCATTCATTCAGATCTAGGATGTGTTATTTTAGTGTTCCCTTTATTTTTTTGAGCAGTGTACATCCATTCATACACACACTGACCCATACACAGACAAGCAAACACACACATACACACACACACACCTATAAGCAGGAGAACACACAAGCTAAGTTGGACAGCAGATGCAGGCTCTAGGGCTGAGATGGGTGAGCAGGACTGGATAACGCTTCCTCCCTTCTGGGCTCAACTCTCTCACACAGTTTGCCATTCAGCATGTGCATGACCGCAGTGTAAGGACGAACACACACACGGAGTGATATCACTTAGCAGGGACCCGTGAGCATTTGGTTTCTTTACTCTGTTCTGTTAAGGGATGCCAAGCACACATGGCACAAACAGGGGACACACCGGCACAACCACACCATCCCATCTCACCTGGGGACTGTGTGGGCACGTTGGGATGGTAAGGGGTGGGAGGGGAGGTTAAGGGAGGGTACACTCCACCAGGACCCGCTCTCATTGGCTGTTGTTGCTGCTGGGCCTGTAATTGGCTCATAAAGGTGTCCATCATGTCGCCTCCCACCGGTGAGGGCGGGTTGTCGTCTTCATTGACGGAGCGTCGCCGAGCGTCCTGGTTACTGTCAACAAACATGTTGAGGAACGTCTGGTAGAGAGAGAGAAGGGGGAACAGAAAGAAAGAAAGAAAGAAAGACACAGAGAGAGATAAAGTTATAATTGAACTCAACATCAGATATTTTCATACAACTGAATCTTGACACTTTCAAATTCCTAAAACAAATTATCCCCACCCTCCAAGCCCTCTCCTCTCTCCCGTACCTTCAGCCCTGGAGCGGGGTAGAAGCCTTCCACAATCTTGGTGTTGTCGAAGAGGCTGTAGGCCCCGTCTCTTATGGCCACCACCCCGCGGCTGCGGCAGTAGATGTCGATGCAGTACATGTTGCGGAAGGCCAGGCGGATGTGTGTGGCTGACTGGGGAAGGATGGAGAAACACTGATAGGCCGTGTTAGTGCGCTGGGTCAGCCCCAGCATGGGCACCGTGGGCAGCTTGTTGATGGCATTCAGAGGGGCCTGGGTATCTGACAGCACCTGGTGAGGGAGGGAGGGAGTGAGTGAGTGAAAAGAGAAGTTAGATAATTCATAGAAAACAAATGTAATGGAATTCAGGCCCTTTTGGTAGACGGCCCGGCCCCTGTATAGTTAGGTTGAGCGTGTGGCCGGTCCTGCCCCTGTATAGTTAGGTTGAGCGTGTGGACGTGCAGTACCTGTAGAAGCGGGACCACAGTAGGGGTCTTGTTGAACATCTCCTGTAGTTGATGCAGTATAATGTTGTGACAGTTACTACAGCCTGAGTTAGGGCCTACTGTTCCTAGAGAGAGATGGAACCTCTGGCTGCTACTGTTCCACTGGATGGTCACCTAGAGGAGAGAGGAGGGGGAGAGAGAGGAGAGAGAGAAGGAATGAGAGAGGCCAAGCGTCTCAGAGGTCGGCATGCCCGATTAATTAGGACCCATTTCAAGTTTTCATAACCATCGGTAATCAGCCTTTTGGACGCTGATTATGGCCGATTACATTGCAATCCATGAGGAGACTGCATGGCAGACTGACCACCTGTTAAGCGAGTTCAGCATCAAAAGGTCCTTGTGGCTGCAAGCAGCCAAGGTAAGTTGCTAGCGAGCATAAAACTTGTCTTATGAAAAAACAATCAATCAATCTTCACTAGTTAACTACATATGGTTGATGATATTACTAGGTTAACTAGCTTGTTCTGCGTTGCAAATAAGCAATGCAGTGCCTGTTATTATATCATCGAATCACAGACTACTTCAACTTCGCCAAACGGGTGATGATTTAACAAAAGCGCATTCGCAGAGAAAGCACAATCGTTGCAGTAAATGTACCTAACCATAAACATCAATGCCTTTCTTAAAATCAATACACAAGTATATTTTTTTTTAAACCTGCATATGTAGAAATTCATGTTAGCAGGCAATATTAACTATGGAAATTGTGTCACTTGTCTTGCGTTCAGTGAAATCAGAGCCAGGGTATATGCAGCAGTTTGGGCTCGTTGCCAACTGTTGAAAGGCCTTTTATTCCTAACAATGACAATAATTAAT
This sequence comes from Oncorhynchus masou masou, assembly GCF_036934945.1. Taxonomy (NCBI): domain Eukaryota; kingdom Metazoa; phylum Chordata; class Actinopteri; order Salmoniformes; family Salmonidae; genus Oncorhynchus; species Oncorhynchus masou. The sequence goes on along the minus strand of NC_088240.1, from coordinate 12,115,067 downwards.
TTGCCAGAATTTTACATAATTATGACATAACATTGAAGGTTGTGCAATGTGAAAGCAATATTTTGACTTATGGATGCCACCCGTTCGATAAAATACGGAACGGTTCCGCATTTCACTGAAAGAATAAATGTTTTGTTTTCGAAATTAGTTTCCAGATTTGACCATATTAATTTAAAAAAGCCACATATTTCTGTGTGTTTGTTATATTAAAATTAAGTTTATGATTTGATACTTGATAGAGCAGTCTGACTGAGCGGTGGTAAGCAGCAGCAGGCTCGTAAGCATTCATTCAAACGGCACTTTACTGTGTTTGCCAGCAGCTCTTAGCAATGCTTAAAGCACAGCGCTGTTTATGACTTCAAGCCTATCAACTCCCGAGATTAGGCTGGCAATAATAAAGTGCCTATAAGAACATCCAATAGTCAAAGGTATATGAAATACAAATGGTATAGAGAGAAATAGTCCTATAATAACAACCTAAAACTTCTTAACTGGGAATATTGAAGACTCATGTTAAAAAGGAACCACCAGCTTTCATATGTTCTGAGCAAGGAAACTTATACGTTAGCTTTTTTTTTTACATGGCACATATTTCACTTTTACTTTCTTCTCGAACACTGCGTTTTTGCATTATTTAAACCAAATTGAACATGTTTCATTAATTATTTGAGATTAAATTGATTTGATTTATGTATTAAGTTAAAATAAGTTCATTGTTCATTCAGTATTCTTGTAATTGTCATTTATTATACATATGTTGCTTGCTGTTTGTAAAAAGTACTGTATGAATAAATGTGATGGATTGAGACTAGAGGTCGACCGATTATGATTTTTCAACGCCGATACCGATTATTGGAGGACCAAAAAAATACATTTAAATAAAATAGAATTTGGCAGATTAATCAGTATCGGCTTTTTTTGGTTCTCTATGGATGTGGCACAAATTGAAACAAAAAAAAAATATGGAAACATTGAAACAATAAGAATCTTTCATAAAATTCCCCAGGAAGTCCTATTGCGTATGACCGCTAGTGGGAAATTAAGTTCTATCGAGTACAGTCATACAGTATGCTTTGACTACGGGCATCTGGAATCTCCTTGAGGCTGCCCCAACAGAAAACAACATTTAATTCACATTGGCTCCAGTGTTCCTTCCATTTGTTATGTGCATTAGAAACTCAGAACAAAAAAACAAACCTAGCTAGGTGATCACAGTTCTTCTCCTTCCTTTCTGTTTTCCCTACATTACAGGTCTCTCACTCAATTTCGATGAGCCCGCTCCCTCTATACACACTCGGGCTGCGCACCCAAGCTCCCATTAGGCCTACAGAAATAACTGCCTATAAAAACATGTCTAACGGATGGGAAAAACAACCAAAACGGTAGGCAACCTACACTCCTTGCAAAATCACAACGCCTTATCACAAATTCAGAATAGGCTGGTTGATTAGGATAATATGGGTTGAGATCACGAGCTGCAGTTGTAGAGTAATAGATGAGTGTTAGGCTTTTTTGCAAACCGCTCTAGTGTGTCATTTCGAACACTGTAGGTTACAACCCCCCATAAACCTAGTGTTCCATTTAGAATAGTGTAGGTTAAAACCCCCCATAAACCTAGTGTTCCATTTAGAATAGTGTAGGTTAAAACCCTCCATAAACCTAGTGTTCCATTTAGAATAGTGTAGGTTACAACCCCCCCATAAACCTAGTGTTCCATTTAGAATAGTGTAGGTTACAACCCCCCCATAAACCTAGTGTTCCATTTAGAATAGTGTAGGTTAAAACCCTCCATAAACCTAGTGTTCCATTTAGAATAGTGTAGGTTAAAACCCTCCATAAACCTAGTGTTCCATTTAGAATAGTGTAGGTTACAACCCTCCATAAACCTAGTGTTCCATTTAGAATAGTGTAGGTTACAACCCTCCATAAACCTAGTGTTCCATTTAGAATAGTGTAGGTTACAACCCTCCATAAACCTAGTGTTCCATTTAGAATAGTGTAGGTTACAACCCTCCATAAACCTAGTGTTCCATTTAGAATAGTGTAGGTTACAACCCTCCATAAACCTAGTGTTCCATTTAGAATAGTGTAGGTTACAACCCTCCCATAAACCTAGTGTTCCATTTAGAATAGTGTAGGTTACAACCCTCCCATAAACCTAGTGTTCCATTTAGAATAGTGTAGGTTACAACCCTCCATAAACCTAGTGTTCCATTTAGAATAGTGTAGGTTACAACCCTCCATAAACCTAGTGTTCCATTTAGAATAGTGTAGGTTACAAGCCCCCATAAACCTAGTGTTCCATTTAGAATAGTGTAGGTTACAACCCCCCATAAACCTAGGCAGGTTCCAGACTGAAATATGCAACAAAAACATTGTTTTGATAAAGGCAAATGGCATATTCATTAGTCTAGTGGCAACTTTGTTTCACACTTAACAAAAGCTGCCCAACCAAGTTTAAGCTCACTAATCAAAACACAGAGCAATAGATAAACACATGCCAGATGTGGGTATCTACTGGTTAAAAAGGGAAGAACTGTAGCGTTCTAGTGATGTTAACTGTATGTCTTCACTCCTATTATAAAAGACAATAACAGCTGTTGAAACAGTTGAAGTTGGAGTAAACAGTTCAATTGATAAGTTGCATCTGTTTCAGTAGCGCGAGTCAAATCACATTTTATTTGTCACATGCGCCGAATACAACAGGTGTAGACCTTACAGTGAAATGCTTACTTACAAGCCCTTAACCAACAATGCAGTTAAGAAAAAAAAAAAGTGTTTAGTAATTTATTTTTTATAACAAATAATTAAAGAGCAGCAGGAAATGTGCAGCTCAAATGGCTCTTGCAATCCTTCGTTTAGCAAATGACCTCAAGTAGGCTATTGATACCGGCTGCACATCAACTACAATCATTTCTGTAATCAGCTTCCTCCCCCAACTGTGAACGACAATGATGTGCGGAGTGATTTATATTCGTGGTAAATAATTTGAGATGCATAACCCCTCTTACTAACATTACAGCCTATTTAATAAATTAAAATGTTTCCCTTTATGATGATGATGATGGGAAACTGTTAGTGGTAATTTTGTGAGAAAACATTTGTTTTTTGTTTTCGGATTTTTTTCCATACGTTAACAATTAAATTTAGTTGAAAACATTCACACCCCTACGAGGCACCATACACTTGCTAGTTGGGAAGGAACCTAGCAAAGGGCTAGAGTTCAGACAGGACATTAGGGTAATGTTACTCACTGAGCTGCCCTTGGTGCTGCCGTAACACAGAACCAGTTTGCGGTAGTTATACAGCCGGATTTCACTAAACAGACTCAGGTAGGACGGCATCTCTAAGAGAGGAGACAATACATAAGCACACAGTCAATACAAATGGTCATCAATACAAATGGTCATAAATACAAATGGTCATGCGTTACTTATCTTTTAGCTGTATGAGTAGAAGATTCATTCCCCGCTCTCGTACCACAAATGTTTGCACGCATGCACGCACACACACACCTGCTAGTGATCGTGAGAACACCAGGACACACTGGTAGAGCTGGTTGATGGAGATCCAGTCGTTGAGGAACATCTCCACCACCTTCCTCCCTCCCACAGGCTCAGACAGAGGATTCTCATAGGTCAGATACACATGGCGTGTAGAGGCTGGACACACACACAGAACAGGGAGAGATAAGGGAACAGTTTGGGTAGAGTGTGTGTGTGTGTGTGTGTGTGTGTGTGTGTGTGTGTGTACACACATGTATGTTTGTGTGTTTTTTGGGTGTCCATATGCGTGCGTTTCTGTGTACCTTGCTCTTTGCTGTGTGTGCTGTTGAGTGGGCAGTTGGTCAGAATTAGTTCTGCCACCCATGTGCGGTTGTTCCGGCCCTGCAGACGGAAGGTGCAATCCAGTAGAGAGCGCTCCAAAGCCAGACTAGTCTCCTCCCCTACGCCCTTACTGGAAGGGATCCTAGGGAGGGGGACAGGACCACATGGGGTCAGGTACATAGTGCATACTTTACTGAAATAAAGGGTACAAATCCATCATCTTTATCTATCATCTTTGTTTTGGGTGCATGTTATTGCGATGCGAGAAAGTTTCAGTTTAAATCAGTAGAACCAAAATCATATTAGCATTATCTCTAAAATTCCCATTGACTTCCATATTATTAGGCAGGGCCACTGACATCTGGATTTGCAAGGTATCCTGGGATGTGGAGTCTTACTTGAGGATGCGGATGGCGTGGCTGCAGCCGTCTCCTTCCACCTGCACACCCTGGTGGGGAATCTCCATCTGAGATAACTAGAGAGAGAGAGGAGAGAGACATGTTTAGACAAGAAGAGGAATGGAGGGAATAGAGGGAGAGATGAGAAGAGGATGAGAGATGTGAGAAAGAGAGCAGGAGGGATGGATGAGGAGAGGGATGATGAAGAAAGACATCGACGGTGGAAAGGGAGTGGTGGAAAAGTAAAAACTGAGGAAGAGAGTTGTAAGATGTAGAGAAGAGAGAGAAAAAAGGGTATACTCCCGCCATCCATACCTCCACTCTGAGGCCTATGAAGGGCATGTTGGTATCACACATGGCCACTAGGTGAGCCAGCTCCTTGTTGAAGGCAGACATCTCCCCCGAGCGCTTGGGCTTCTTGGGCTCCAGAGCTCCCTGGTCTCCTGATAACTGGAGGACAGAGAAGAGAGAGAGGATATGAAAACACTGAGATCATTTATAACATGTTCTCTGAAAATATCAAGGTTTATATGTACAGTACCAGTCAAAAGTTTGGACACAACTATTCATTCAAGGGTTTTTCTTTATTTTTTTTATACAATTTTCTACATTGTAGAATAATAGTGAAGACATCAAAACTATGAAATAACACATATGGAATCATGTACAATAGTAACCAAAAAAGGGATAAATAAATTAAAATATATTTTAGATTTGAGAATCTTCAAAGTAGCCACCCTTTGCCATGATGACAGCTTTGCAAACTCTTGGCATTCTCTCAACCAGCTTCATGAGGAAGTCACTTGGAATCCATTTCAATTAACAGGTGTGCCTTGTTAAAAGTTAATTTGTGGAATTTCTTTCATTTGAGCCAATCAGATGTGTTGTGACAAGGTAGTGGTGGTATACAGAAGTAGCCCTATTTCATAAAAGACCAAGTCCATATTATGTTAAGAACAGCTCAAATAAGCAAAGAGAAATGACAGTCCATCATTACTGTAAAGACATGAAGGTCAGTCAACTCGGAACAATTCTAGAACTTTGAAAGTTTCAAGTGCAGTCACGAACACAATCAAGTGCTATGATGAAACTGGCTCTCATGAGGACCGCCACAGAAAAGGAAGACCCAGACTTACCTCTGCTGCAGAGGATAAGTTTATTAGAGTTACCAGCCTCAGAAATCGTCAATTCAGATTGCACCTCAGATTGCAGTCCAAATAAATGCTTCGCAGAGTTCAAGTAACAGACATCGCAACATCAACTGTTCAGAGGAGACTGCGTAAATCAGGCCTTCATGGTCAAATTGCTGCAAAAAAAAAACACTACTAAAGGACACCAATAAGAAGAAGAGACTTGCTTGGGCCAAGACACACGAGCAATGGACATTAGACCAGTGGAAATCTGTCCTTTGGTCTGATGAGTACAAATTTGAGATTTTTGGTTCTAACCTCCATGTCTTTGTGAGACGCAGAGTAGGTGAACGGATGATCTCCGCATGTGTGGTTCCCACCGTGAAGCATGGAGGAAGAGGTATGATGGCGTGGGAGTGCTTTTCTGGGGACACTGTCTGTGATTTATTTAGAATTCAAGGCACACTTAACCAGCATGGCTACCACAGTATTCTGCAGCGATACGCCATCCCATCTGGTTTGCGCTTAGTGGAACTATCATTTGTTTTTCAACAGGACAATGAACCAACACACCTCCAAGCTGTGTACGGGTTAATTAACCAAGGAAGAGAGTGATGGGTGCTGCATCAGATGATCTGGCCTCCACGATCACCTGACCTCAACCCAATTGAGATAGTTTAGGATGAGTTGGACCACAGAGTAAAGGAAAAGCAGCCAACAAGTGCTCAGCATGTGGGAACTCCTTCAAGACTGTTGGAAAAGCATTCCAGGTGACTACCTCATGAAGCTGGTTGAGACAATGCCAAGAGTGTGTAAAGTTGTCATCAAGTCAAAGGGTGGCGACTTTGAAGAATCTAAAATATATTTTGATTTGTTAAAACACTTTTTGGTTACTACATGATTCCATGTGTTATTTCATTGTTTTGAAGTCTTCACTTTTATTCTGCAATGTATAAAACTGTAAATAAAAAAAACTTTAATGTGTAGGTGTGTCCAAACTTTTGACTGGTACTGTAAGGATTTTTCCTCGGTTTCCTCCTTTTAGGATATGGTTTCAAATGAGCTATATCTTAAATCATTGCCACCAATACAAGCATTTCTGCAATCCATTCCTACTTTTCTCTTAGCTCCCGGGCGGGCCCCTTGGCCAGCGGAATTGTCCAGGACGAGCTGTTCCAGGTTCGGCTTGAACTGCTGCAGGAGCTGGGCGCATGGAGGTCCCTCCTCACCTTCCAACTGGGACACAGACAGGAAGGAGTACTTGTAATGTAGCTCCGTGGGACAGCCAGGCATATCCAGCATCTCTACCACCTAGGGAGGGAGGGAAAGATGGACAGGTGAAAAAGCAGGGAGAGCGGGGAAGGAGAAACAAATAAAATAGTGGGAAAGTTGTGCATGATTAATGTACTAATACATACATATATATACATAGATATATATATATATATATATATGTGTATATCTATCTCATTGTACATTTTCTTGTGTTTGCTACAAATACATAGTTTTTTGATGACCAGTAATAGGCATAAGGCGTGAGGGGCTTACAATGTAATACTGTGGTAGGCGGGTAAGCCGGATGAAGAGCCTGTGTTTTGATAGGCTGCTGGCAGGGTGGGAAGCAGAGTTGGAGAGGTGTAGTATGTCTGTGCAGATAGTGGGGAGGTGTTTCACAGACTGTCTACACCTCTGCTCTCCTAACCAAAACCTGGAGGGAGGGAGTAGAGTAGAGAGAGGTATGGGGGAGAAGAGAGGGGTGGGGGAAACATTAGTAAACAGAAATGTGACATTGTCCAAACAGACCATTTACTGGACAGATTAAATTATCAAAGAACTAGAATCCCAGAACATTTAATTAAATGCAATACCCGTTCTAGTAATTATATTTCTATGCATATCACACTATGACAGGGCAGTGCTTACAGGTGAATTCACATAGAAATGTGTGTTATTGACCGGTCATTATCATTGAAAGCAAATCTAAGAACCTCTAAATATGTGCTATGTGCGCTATTTCTATGCTTCCCATTCTCAAGTTTCCTTTTTGCGACTTTTACTTTTGTACACCAGCTTCAAAATCAGCTGAAAACACAATATTTTTGGTTAAGGAAAATATATTTCACAGCGGTTTAGATGGTACTATCTATGATTCTCTCCACTATAGTTGCTTGTTTTGTCACTTAAACTGAAACTAAGACGACACCATTCTGTATACTTCTGGCCCTTCTTTGGACACTGTGTTAACTAACCTCCAGACAAGCTTCAATGCCATACAGCTGTCCTTCAGTGGCCTCCAACTGCTCTTAAATGCAAGTAAAACTAAATGTGTGCTCTTCAACTGATCGCTGCACACACCTGCCCGCCCGTCCAGTATCACTACTCAGGACGGTTCTGACAACGACATACCTAGGTGTTTGGTTAGACTGCGAACTCTCCTTCCAGACTCACATTAAGCATCTCCAATCCAAAATTAAATCTAGAATCCGCTTCCTATTTCGCAACAAAGCATCCTTCACTCATGCATACCCTCATAAAACTGACCATCCTACCGATCCTCGACTTTGGCAATGTCATTTACAAAATAGCCTCCAACACTCTACTCAACAAATTGGATGCAGTCTATCACAGTGCCATCCGTTTCATCACCAAAGCCCCATATACCACCCACCACTACGACCTGTACGCTCTCGTTGGCTGGCCCTCACTTCATACTCGTCGCCAAACCCACTGGCTCCAGGTCATCTACAAGTCTTTGCTAGGTAAAGCCCCGCCTTATCTCAGCTCACTGGTCACCATAGCAGCACCCACCCATAGAAAACGTTCCAGCAGGTATATCTCACTGGTCACCCCCAAAGCCAATTCCTTCTTTGGCCGCCTTTCCTTCCAGTTCTATGCTGCCAACGACTGAAACGAACGACTGGAACGAACAAAAATCCCTGAAGCTGGAGACTTATACCTCCCTTATTAGCTTTAAAAGCACCAGCTGTTAGAGCAGCTCACAGATCACTGCACCTGTACATAGACCATCTGTAAATAGCGCATCCAACTACCTCATCCCCATACTGTATTTATCTTGCTCCTTTGCACCCCAGTATCTCTCCTTGCACATTCATCTTCTGCACATCTATCACTCCAGTGTTTAATTGGTATATTGTAATTACTTCGCCACCATGGCCTTTTTATTGCCTTACCTCCCTTACCTCATTTGCACACACTGTATATATACATTTTCTACTGTATTATTGACGGTATGTTAGTTTATTTGTTTAACCTACCTGGTTAAATAAAGGTGAAATAAAATAAATAAATATTCCATTTGTAACTCTGTGTTGTATGTGTCGAACTGCTTTGCATTATCTTGGCCAGGTAGCAGTTGTAAATGAGAACTTGTTCTCCACAAGCCTACCTGGTTAAATAAAGGTTAAATAAAAAAAATTAAAGTGAACTATTGACATTTTTGCAACCAGGAAATTGTGGAGCGATTTCTTCATAGTGCATCTTTAAGATGTTCTTAGCCTGCATAGAAGAACATTTTCCTGGAAATACAGCAAAAGGAAAAGCTGAAGCCACATGATATACCAGCACGTCCCTGGTGAAAAGTCGGAATGGATCTGTTCTAGAGGTCGACCGATTATGATTTTTCAACGCCGATACCGATTATTGGAGGACCAAAAAAGCTGATACAGATTAATCGGACGTTGTTTTTTTGTTTTTTTTTAATGTATTTGTAATAATGACAATTACAACAATACAGAATGAACACTTATTTTAACTTAATATAATACATCAATAAAATCAACTTAGCCTCAAATAAATAATGAAACATGTTCAATTTGGTTCAAATAATGCAACAACAAAGTTTTGGAAAAGAAAGTAAAAGTGCAATATGTGCCATGAAGGAAAGCTTACGTTTCAGTTCCTTGTTCAGAACATGAGAACATATGAAAGCTGGTGGTTCCTTTTAACATGAGTCTTCAATATTCCCAGGTAAGAAGTTTTAGGTTGTAGTTATTATAGGAATTATAGGACTATTTCCCTCTATACCATTTGTATTTAATTAACCGTTGACTATTGGATGTTCTCATAGTCACTTTAGTATTGCCAGTGTAACAGTACAGCTTCCGTCCCTCTCCTCGCTCCTCCCTGGGCTCGAACCAGCAACACAACAACAACAACCACCACATCGAAGCAGCGTTACCCATGCAGAGCAAGGGAAACAACCACCCCAAGGCTCAGAGCGAGTAGCTCCGATAACTAGCCAGCCATTTCACTTCGGTTACACCAGCCTCATCTCGGGAGTTGATAGGCTTGAAGTCATAAACAGATTGACGCACAACGAAGAGCTGCTGGCAAAATGCACGAAAGTGCTGTTTGAGTGAATGTTCACGCGCCTGCTTCTGCTTACCACCGCTCAGTCAGATACTTAGATACTTGTATGCTCAGTCAGATTATATGCAACGCAGGACACGCAAAATAATATCTAGTAATATCATCAACCATGTGTAGTTAACTAGTGATTATGATTTAAGTTATAAGATAAGTTTAATGCTAGCTAGCAACTTACCTTGGCTTACTGCATTTGCGTAACAGGCAGTCTCCTTGTGGAGTGCAACGAGAGAGGCAGGTCGTTATTGCGTTGGACTAGTTAACTGTAAGGTTGACTTGCCAAGTTAAATAAAGATTAAATAAAGGTGCAAAAAATAAAATAAATTTGGCAAATCGGCGCCAAAAAATACCGATTTCCGATTATTATGAAAACGGCCCTAATTAAATCGGCCATTCCGATTAAATCGGTCGACCTCTAATCTGTTCGCAGTCAAGAACCTTCTTTTTCTGATTAAAAGTGGACTACTATTCAAATTTTTGGGAGGTGGAGAAAGTGATTGACACAACAGCGGCTTGCATCATCGACTGTTGTAAGCAGCAGTTTAGCAGATATGGCATACCTGACAGTGGTGTAGTTACGAATAAAGGTGCCCCAGTTCACGAGTCAAGACTTTGCTTTTTTTGCAAAAGCCCGGGAGTATGACCTCCACACCCTATCTATCAGTCAGAATAATGTTAAGGTGGAGTCAGTGAAAATAGCAAAGACCGTTATCAAAAAGGCTATGCAGGAAGGCACAGATGTGTGGCAAGCCATTTTGGCGTGGAGAAATACTCCCACAAAGGGCTTCGGCAGCAGTCCTGTACAGTGCTTATCGTCTAGACTCACCCGCTCTCTGTTGCTAACAGCTCCCAAGCTCCTCACACCAAAGGTCATTAGGGATGTTCAGGCACACAAGCGTGCATGTCAGGAGAAGTCAAAACATCACTATGACCAGCATGCAAAAAAAATATATCTGTAATAAAACAAAGGCCAAGCTGTCAAGAGTGCTCATGTCACCTCACACCAGGGATACCATGGAGTCTTGGCACATGCATAGGGCACATCAGCGCAAGGTCATATGAAGTGGAAATAAAGGGACGATAATATGGAAGGAACCGAAGGGACATACGCCCAGTTCAGGACAGCATAGGGCACAGGAGGCCCACATGGGAAGACTGTGAATATCCTCTGGATGTGTGGGCAGGACACATAATGAGGAGACGGGGAAGACCCCACCAGGACAGTTATATCTGCCGAACGTCCCTCCACAATTTAAGGAAGATGTGAAAAAGGAAGGAGAGGCCCTGAGGCTCCCAGAGGTGCCCAACATCTCAGAGGTGCCAGGAGAGGCCTCGGGCTCCCAGAGGTGCCCAACGTCCCCGAGGTGCCCAACGTCCCAGTGAGGCCCCGAGGTGCCAGGAGGCCCTGAGGCTCTCAATATGCTACCAGTGCGCCACACTAGGACAAGGGCTAACATAAGACCGCCCCTGTATTACAGAGACTATGTCCCGTAAGAGATGGAAAAAAATAACAAATAAATTATGTTTAAAAAATGGGACAGTACCTCTTCTCATATCCGTATGGGTATTCTACAAAGTATAGACTACTAAAGTACTAGGGTGAATCACTTTACATATGGCTTTCTGAGGAAGAGTGATAAGCCACATGACAGGGAGTTGACAGAGTGAGAGAAAGGAAGTGGACTTACTTGAGCTGCTGTAGCCAGGATATGATGCGCTTCATGTCATCGTTGATGGTCTTCTCGATGTCATCCAGCATCGATTGATCTGGAGACAGATACAGTGGAAGTCAGTACAGTGTATATTTATGTGTGTGTCTCCCTGCTTACCGATGTAGTGAGTGTGCTACTCTCTGCTTACCGATCCCATACAGCATGGGGTGGAACATCCCTGAGTGCAGGTCTACGAAGATGTGCAGGCACTCGGAGCGTCCACAGGGCTCCAAGATGGGAATGACCAGAGTGGGCAGAGCGGTCTCTATGAACGCTGAAACACAGGCAGGGAGAGACAACAATAACATTGCACACTGACAACATGGTTGTTTCTGTCCACAACACTGTTCATTGCATTCTAGGTCAGTGTTGTTGGATCAGTTAGTGTATTGATAAATCAGAGAGGACAGAGAGACTCACAGCTGTCGCTGGGGTTGCTGCTCTTCAGGATGGCTTTTAGTTCCTGCAGCTTCTGATGAGAGCGAGCGTGCACGCTGTCAATCAAAAGCTTCTCCACTGACAAGTGATCAATCTACAGGAGGGGGCAGGAACAGAGACTGTGATGAGGTCCTCATCACAACAAAATAATAGAGGACTGTAGCTGTGAGGAACGAGGCGTTAGCTCACCTTCATGGCTCTCTCCATCAGTCTGGAGTCACAGGCAGGGAGCGGAGGATCATGGGAGATCTGCAGAGGCTTGGAGCCGTCTGATTCATCAATCTTGATGGTGACTTTGTGGACCGACGCAGTGCCAGTCTTCCTGCCCAAGACCTGTTGGCTGGAGAGGGGGAGAGAGCGAAGAACCAAGAGAGAGGGCGAGAGGGATGGGTCAAATGATGACGGACCAATTTCCCTGTGGTGAAGTATTCATTCAACTAAGCAATCAACCAATTGTGTCTTACTTCCAGACGGCCAGTGTGAGGCACTTGGCAGGCATGTAGTGTTCCACCTGCACCAGGTCTCCCCAGCGCTCTCGGTACAGCATGAGGGTCTGGGAGTGGAGGACCTCCAGCTGGAGAGACAGGCAGAAAGAATCTGGACAGGGAGAGTCAAGGAAGGGCTGGGCCAGGAGGATGGCATACACACATTCACAATACATACAGAAATGCAGACACACCCATGCTAACTGAGTGTGGGGGTCTGTGTGTGGTGTCTGGACACTGACAGGCTTCAGCTATTAAAGTAGGCAGGTTATACTTGCTACTGAGTAAAACTAATGAAAACTAAATAAATGGGAAAAACGTACTTGCTACAGAGTTGTGTTAAGTTAATAAAAAACAACAGACTCATAGAAATCTTTCAGCCTATTTAATAACTGGCCGTCTATTGGGCATTACGGTATTACAAATAAATGTAGCATTATATTTGTGCTTGTGTGACAGGAATATGATATTTAATGTTGTTATAACTTGGCTATAACTTGTGCTTGACCCTTCTATGTTGAACATAATAAACAGCTCTCTATCCACCGGATGTGAACCAAACTCACTAAAAGTGGCAGTAATAAAGCTTCTCTTGAAAAAGCCAAACCTTGACCCAGAAAATATAAAAAACTATCGGCCTATATCGAATCTTCCATCCTCTCAATTTTTTGGGAAAAACCTGTTGCGCTGCAACTCACTGCCTTCCTGAAGACAAGCAATGTATTTGTGGTTTTAGACCCCATCATAGCACTTAGACTGCACTTGTGAAGGCGGTAAATGACCTTTTAATGGTGTCAGACGGAGGCTCTGTCCTCGTGCTCCTAGACCTTAGTGCTGCTTTTGATACCATCGATCACCACATTCTTTTGGAGAGATTGGAAACCCAAATTGGTCCCTTATCTGTCGAAAATATATCAGTTTGTCTCTGTGAACGGTTTGTCCTCTGTCAAATCAACTGTAAATTTCAGTGTTCCTCAAGGTTCCGTTTTAGGACCACTATTGTTTTCACTATATATTTTACCTCTTAGGGATTCGAAAACATAATGTTAACTTTCACTGCTATGCGGGTGACACACAGCTGTACACTTCAATGAAACATGGTGAAGCCCCAAAATTGCCCTCGCTAGAAGCCTGTGTTTCAGACATAAGGAAGTGGATGGCTGCAAACTTTCTACTTTTAAACTCGGACAAAACAGAGATGCTTGTTCTAGGTCCCAAGAAACAAAGATATCTTCTGTTGAATCTGACAATTAATCTTGATGGTTGTACAGTCGTCTCAAATAAAACTGTGAAGGACCTCGGCGTTACTCTGGACCCTGATCTCTCTTTTGATGAACATATCAAGACTGTTTCAAGGACAGCTTTTTTCCATCTACGTAACATTGCAAAAATCAGAAACATTCTGTCCAAAAATTATACAGAAAAATTAATCCATGCTTTTGTTACTTCTAGGTTAGAATACTGCAATGCTCTACTTTCCGGCTACCCGGATAAAGCACTAAATAAACTAAATACGGCTGCTAGAATCCTTACTAGAACCAAAAATTGTTATTACTCCAGTGCTAGCCTCCCTACACTGGCTTCCTGTTAAGGCAAGGGCTGATTTCAAGGTTTCACTGCTAACCTACAAAGCATTACATGGGCTTGCTCCTACCCATCTTTCCAATTTGGTCCTGCCGTACATACCTACACGTACGCTACGGTCACAAGACGCAGGCCTCCTAATTGTCCCTAGAATTTCTAAGCAAACAGCGGAGGCAGGGCTTTCTCCTATAGAGCTCCATTTTTATGGAATGGGCTGCCTACCCATGTGAGAGACGCACACTCGGTCTCAACCTTCAAGTCTTTACTGAAGATTCATCTCTTCAGTGGTTCATATGATTGAGTGTAGTCTGGCCCAGGAGTGTGAAGGTAAACGGAAAGGCACTGGAGCAACGAACCGCCCTTGCTGTCTCTGCCTGGCCGGTTCCCCTCCACTGTGATTCTCTGCCTCTTACCCTATTACAGGGGCTGAGTCACTGGCTTACTGGGGCTCTTCCATGCTGTCCCTAGGAGGGGTGCATCACTTGAGTGGGTTGAGTCACTGACGTGATCTTCCTGTCTGGGTTGGCGCCCCCCTTGGGTTGTGCGGTGGCGGAGATCTTTGTGGGCTATACTCGGCCTTGTCTCAGGATGGTAAGTTGGTGGTTGAAGATCTCCCTCTAGTGGTGTGGGGGCTTTGCTTTGGCAAAGTGGGTGGGGTTATATCCTACCTGTTTGGCCCTGTCCGGGGGTAACATCAGATGGGGCCACAGTCTCTCCTGACCCCCCCTGTCTCAGCCTCCAGTATTTATGTGGCAGTAGTTTATGTGTCGGGGGGGCTAGGGTCAGTCTGTTATATCTGGAGTATTTCTCCTGTCTTATCCGGTGTCCTGTGTGAATTTAAGTATGCTCTCTCTAATTCTCTCTTTCTCGGAGGACCTGAGCCCTAGGACCATGCCCCAGGACTACCTGGCATGATGACTCCTTGCTGTCCCCAGTCCACCTGGCTATGCTGCTGCTCCAGTTTCAACTGTTCTGCCTGCGGCTATGGAACCCTGACCTGTTCACAGGACGTGCTACCTGTCCCAGACCTGCTCTGTTCAACTCTCTAGAGACAGCAGGAGCGGTAGAGATACTCTTAATGATTGGCTATGAAAAGCCAACTGACATTTACTCCTGAGGTGCTGACTTGTTGCACCCTCGACAACTACTGTGATTATTATTATTTGACCATGCTGGTCATTTATGAACATTTGGACATCTTGGCCATGTTCTGTTATAATCTCCACCCGGCACAGCAAGAAGAGGACTGGCCACCCCTCATAGCCTGGTTCCTCTCTAGGTTTCTTCCTAGGTTTTGGCATTTCTAGGGAGTTTTTCCTAGCCACCGTGCTTCTACACCTGCATTGCTTGCTGTTTGGGGTTTTAGGCTGGGTTTCTGTACAGCACTTTGAGATATCAGCTGATGTTAGAAGGGATATATAAATACATTTGATGATAACCACATTACCTTGATAGACAGTGCAGTGAAAACATAGGAGGGTAATTAGCAGCAGCTGGGGGTTGCCAGATGCATTTCTGCCATAACTACGAACATCTTGAAAAATGTCCCAGGTCCACATTTCCCACTTGGCAACAAATGTAGGCCCATAACACACTACACCCCTTTTTTTCTCTCAATCTTGAATGTGTGTGTGTGTGTGTGTTGGATTACATTCTCAATTCACACTAAATAGTATATGAAATGTAAATATTTCTGCTTGGTTCATGAAACCTGATGAACTGAAAGACATTGTGTGGCTGTTGGCTGCAGCATGTCCCTGACCCCAAAGCCTCGACCATTGGAATGCTGTTGGTGTCTGGGCCAGCTGTATGCATGGTCACTGCCAGTCAATACAGTACGTACACTGCAGCAGCTCAAGCCAGACTTGGCCCTGAGCCCACTGTCTGCACAGAAACAGCGCGCGCGCTCACACACACAGAAAGGATACGCAGGCAGCTGTACATGTCCTGCAGTGGTTTCTCGTCTGCAAACAGGCGCGACTGCACCAGCTCATGGATGAAGTTCACCTGCATACTGTGGACAAGAGCTCTGCAATCTGGAAGGAGGAGGCGGGGGGAGGATGGAGGGGAAAATATTCAAAATGGAGGATGGTGAAAAAGAGAAAGCAATCTAAAGAAATAGTTTATTTGCGAGTGCTGGCTGCATTTTTCATTCAGGATT
This sequence comes from Oncorhynchus masou masou, assembly GCF_036934945.1. Lineage (NCBI taxonomy): Eukaryota > Metazoa > Chordata > Actinopteri > Salmoniformes > Salmonidae > Oncorhynchus > Oncorhynchus masou. The sequence goes on along the minus strand of NC_088240.1, from coordinate 12,098,946 downwards.
CCTCCTGCACATCAGGACCAGAATAATTATAATCTACAGTAGATCAAGTTGGTGAGAGTTGTACAGTGGGGGTGGGTTGCCCCAATATGGATTAACTCTTAGACTGGGCTAAATCAAGATGTGTCTATTAATCTTGCTGCATCAAATGTTAAACCTAGATTTAATTTAATCCTAGTTAGATTAGAGGAAGGACTTTATTTAAATTCAGTTTTCACTTTAAACGCAGATTAATTTTAAGCCTGTTAACAAATAATTTAGATCGGAGAGCAATTCTAAACTGCCACTTGAGGTGGTTTAACTAATAAATGGGCAGCATATCTTCTGTGGAGAGTTCCTCTGAGAATAATTAGAGACAGGTTTAATCCTGTTGAGTTTTATGATAATTATTAGTAGGCTATTTACGTGCCCATTTTGTACAACAATTAAATTGGAGTTTATGATATGCCCAGCCTTGGTACGAATGATGATTTTATGCAACATGCTGTAACGGGCCTGATAACATGACATTGTAGTGAAGTAGTGTTAACGCTAGTTTTAACTTGCATTATAGGCAGATATTTACCAGTTATTTAGGCTTACTAAATATTGGTGGGTCAAGTTGTCCGTCGTCATCATAGCGGTTATGGAGAGGGGCAAACTGCTGGGGAATCATCTCGCATATTTTCTGGGTGATAGGATCAATTCCCTTGGACGGAGGCCCCCCTCCGGTTCAGGTCTGAAATAGCCCCCGCCCCTCCTCTGCTGAATCCTTTTTAGCTCTTGCTTTAAGAAAAACTCCAGCTTTCATCTGATTTGTGTCCCTCTTCTCTTTAACCCGTGTCGAGCCATTACATTTATCGCATAAAATGGCCCAGGTGTCTAACTTCTTTTTGACAGTTGTGTTGTCGGTATTTTTAACCTCCAGTACGGTACTAAATTCCTCCATCAGCGCCGACAAGCGGAGAAATTTGAACTTCGTTGATATGCCATGATAAGGTGGCGAGCTGACAGATAATAAATGGCTAAATAATATTGGATGCTAGCTAGCTTGGTTTATAAACTAGCTAGCTACAGTATCTAACGTTAGCTAACAAATTTGTTTTCTGTCTTGTACTGGCAAATAACGGATTTTATTTAAAAATTAGCCAACCCATGATAACCTTTCACAATGGAGTTGCAGAAGTTCTAACATTACATTGTTATTATTTTATCAAGGAACAGCAACTTTGTGGCATCATTTGTCAGGTAGGCTAGCTACTTCGTTCAAATCACGAAATACCTAATATTTTGGTGTAACATGTCACTAATAATAGTTTAAAACCGTTAGATTTACTGATTCAGATTTAAAAAATAAAGTGGTGGAACACATCTCTGATTAATTATAAACCTAGATTGACAAAACCTAGATTAGCTCTAATCCTAGATTGGCGTGTTAGCATTGGGTTCTGTGTGTTTGGTGTGTGGTCTTTCAGGTGTTGTGTATCTTACCTCCAGTCTCCTTGTCCTCCACCAGTATCTCCAGCTTCAAGAGTCTCCAGGGAATATCTGGGTCATCCCCCATCACTGTCAGAGTGGCCTCAAACTCCCCCTCCACGCGGAACTTCACACGCCCGTTAACTACAACACACAATACATAATGGTTGCCACCTTTTCAATAGCCAGAAACTGTCTTGCTGTGTGATGTTTACCCATGGAGAGGTTGGCCAGATTTGTGTGGGAGTAGTTTTTTTTCTTCCTTGAACACAAAAAAAGGGGCGTGGTCCACTCCTCGGGGGCTACGCTGGATTTAATGGTGTAGAGAACTTTTGAAATATTAGAGCAAATTCTCTGCAATTCAACACATTTCTCCATGGACCGGAGTGAAATTGTTTTATTTCTAAAGCTAATTTACTAAAATTCACATAGTCTCCCATGGAACTGAGAGAATATTTTGCAGTTTTAATGCTAATTTCTTGTTCTATGCATTTTGCCATTGCTAATGCTGTGATCTTTCAAGCAAACATAATAGCTAAATCAATACAACATTACTGCGGGGACTTCAGTCACAACAGCATCAGTGTGGTTGGGCACTGATGTTGGGCGAATAGGCCTGGCTCGCAGACTGCGTTCCAATTCATCCCAAAGGTGTAAGGCAGCATCCTCTTCCCATTCGCCGAACTCCAGAGAACGCGTTTCCACCCCTCCAGAGTCTAATGGAGGTGAGCTTTACATCGATGTTTGGCATTGTGATTTTAGGCTTGTGTGCGGCTGATCGGACATGGCAACCCATTTCATGAAGCTCCCGATCAACAGTTCTTGTGCTGACGTTGCTTCCAGAAGCAGTTTGGATCTCGGTATTGAGTGTTGCAACCAAGGACAATTTATATGCAATACGCGCTCCAGCACTCGGCGGTCCCGTTCTGTGAGCTTGTGTGGCCTACCACTTCGCGGCTGAGCCGTTGTTGCTCCTAGATGCTTCCAATTCACAATAACAGTACTTACAGTTGACAGGGGCAGCTCAAGCATGACAACAATTTAACAAACTGACTTGTTGGAAAGGTGGCATCCTATGACGGTGCCACATTGAAAGTCACTGAGCTCTTCAGTACGGGCCATTCTACTGCCAATGTTTGTCTATGAAGATTGCATGGCTGTGTGCTCGATTTTATACACCTGTCAACAATGGGTGTAACTGAAATGGCCGAATCCACTCATTTGAAGGGGTGTCCACAAAATTTATATTTTTTGTGTTTTTTTTCGGGATGCCTTAGTGGCCCATCCAAGGATTTCAATGGAACCCTGTGTGTGTATGTGTGTGGTTGTGCGTGTGTGGCTGTGCGTGTGTGTTTCTTACCCACGGTGAGGTTGGCTAGCTGAGGTGGTAGGTCTGTTGTGACAAGACGATGTCGCAGGATCTGATTGAGCTGGTTCAGGGTTGTCTGTTTTTCCACTTTAGTGATGGGATCTGGAGGAATGATTTTATCCTACACACACACACACACACACACACAGCTGTCAATGCACTGGCCCAAATAGGGCTTCAGATTTCTCCGTTCCTATTCCACACTCCCGTCCAGATGGTGGTGGTAACCCACTAAGGGTTTATGTGTTTGTGCACATATGTACATCATGCACACAAACGAAGAGTACAGAGTACATGAAGGACAAAATTGCTGGCTAAACCAGGCAGTCACCATGGCTACTTCAGCTACAGTAGCTAATAAACACAGAGGTATCAGACACCTCATTCTATTTGACCAGTGAGCACTACTTAACCAGGCAAGTCAACAGAGAACCAGTGCTCATTTATAATAAAGAGGCCTAGTCAAGAGGCCAAAAGACACCAATACAATAAGAAT